>NC_041358.1:5294374-5474374 GCF_900634415.1 Cottoperca gobio | reverse complement strand
GAAGGCAAAGCTCTCAATCTACCGGTCGATCTTCGTTCCTACCCTCACCTATGGTCATGAAGGCTGGGTCATGACCGAAAGAACGAGATCACGGGTACAAGCGGCCAAAATGGGTTTTCTCAGACGGGTGGCTGGCGTCTCCCTTAGAGATAGGGTGAGAAGCTCAGCCATCCGTGAGAGACTCGGAGTAGAGCCGCTGCTCCTTTACGTTGAAAGGAGCCAGTTGAGGTGGTTCGGGCATCTAGTAAGGATGCCACCTTGGGCGCCTCCCTAGGGAGGTGTTCCAGGCACGTCCAGCTGGGAGGAGACCCCGGGGAAAGACCCAGGACTCGGTGGAGAGATTTATACCTCCTCACTGGCCTGGGAAACGCCTTCAGAATCCCCCAGTCGGAAGCTGGAGGATGTGCCCGGAAAAGGGAAGATTGGGGTTCCTTACTGGAGCTGCTGCCCCCCGACCCGATCCCGGATAGTCGGTAGACGATGGATGGATGGATGGCTATTATAAAATAAATATATTATAATCTATAAAATATATGTATAATATATATATAATATATATAGATTAAGAATATTATAGAAAAATATATATTAGAGTGCTAGTAGATGTATAATAATATATATATATATAAAATATAAAGACATATATAAAATATATGTATAAGATATAAGATAATAGATAGATAATCAATATCTCAGAGGAATATTATCATTATAGATATCTAGATGAATCAAAATCTAATCTATACTTCCCTCCCTCCTCTATCCCTGATTCTATTCTCTCTCTCTCTCTTCCCCCTCTCTCTCTTCTAGAGATGAACACACACACATACAAGAGACTAGATAAAGTAGATTATCTCTCTAGTATCTAGAGAGATATAATATAGAAGACCCACATATATAATATAGGATATATATATATAATATTATATAAATATATATATATATAATATATTGATAGTTATATTATATATGTATATTTATATATAATATATATCATGAGTAACAGCAGTGATTGGCAAATACTTGTCATCATTATACAGATGATGCAGAAAATTCCCCAACAGCTTAAAATCTGAAATAGTGAAGTAACAGGAGGGTACCGATTGTTATTGCTGCTCATCTGCTTCATGATCTGGCAATAGATCTCGTCCCTGAGCGCCTCATTTTGAGTGGCGGGGCCGAAGATCTGGTCGGTGAGCTCCAGAGGACTCTGCATCTGCTTGGTGGGGTAATCTCCCATATATTTCAGGATCGGTACACAACAGTCAAGGAGGAACAACCATCCTGGTTTCATAAACTTCAAACATATTGTGAACATAGAAGTGTTTTCTTTGTTGCTTGCTAGGGTAACGTAGATAAGGAGGCTGGCGTGGTTAGTTTAGGCTGCAGGCTGTTAGCTTAGCTAGGCTAGTTATCGTGACTAAATAAATTACTTTAAATAACCATTCAAAGCTATGTTTGTTCATGGCCATGCAAGCCTACTAGCCTTATGACTGGTTCATGTGTTTGGTGAAGTTGGCTGTATTGGCTATGGAGAGGCCTTTAGCTAGCTCAGGTAGCGTGTGTCTCAAACATGGATGTAAAAAGAGAGAAGGTGTTGAAGGCGGGTCCTGTTCATTCCTGAGAAAGTTGCCAAGAGGTGCATGAAACAGGGTATACAATTACCCAGATCTTCAGCTGATCTTCCACATCTGTGGTCCCATCGAGCGAAAGAACTAGCATTTATTTTAACCCCGCCTCCCAACCGATTGGTCTCTGGCTCGTTCACGAGGAAAATAACTCTGGATTAGGCGATTAGTGAATTTTACAACTTTTAGGACCTAATAATTTAAATAACGACTATTTAGGTGTTCATACTGGGAAGTTGATTTATCTATAAAAAAAATATAATCAGCTGATTTATAGACCTCTTACACAACTCTATGGGAAAAAAGTAATTTTGGGCCCAATGGCATCACGTAACAGACACAGAAGTTACACAGTTGTCCACTATGAAAATTGGCTTCAAAGTCCGGTGCTGTTCCTGGGGGCTGATTTATGCCTGGACAAGGGTAGGATTAGTTATAAAAGGTGCGTTAAATCGGGGTTAGAGATGGGAAAAGGAGGATTTTGAATGGTGTCACCTGTCAGAGGACTCAGGAGATTTATGATGGCACTGCAGGGCTCACTGACAGGTAAGAACTTAATTTAACATTGGTACTGGGCTCCCAGGGGAATACTAACCCAACTTCTGGCACATTCCAACATGTGTATTGATGTATGTGTTGTAGCAAGTAGAAAACTAAATCCTGCACTGAAATAGGCTAATAGTAAATTCATGGGTTTAACTCCCGTCCCAAAAGGTGCACTGGTGAAAAGAAACATAGTAAGAAATGCTACTTTTTAACATATGTGTAGAGGATATCAGTGAAGGCCAGAGAGGCTTGGTGGCTGAGCTCTGAGTTGCCCACCAGTTTCTTCAGCAGGGGCTGTCTGATTGGCTCTCGGGAGTTGGCCCACAGCCTCTCGGGAGCAGCGTTCCTGGACATCACCTGACGGTTCACATCCTTAGTGGGCTGCCTGTAGGATCAAGGACATACCATGAGTGTTCTTGCTGTCAGTGCTGTTCCAGTGAGCAAAAGAAAAGAGGGCATTTGCAGATACCTGAAGTACTCGAGAGAGAATTCTTTCAGCGTGGCCGGAGCTAATCTCTCCATTGTGCCCGTTTCTTTCAGGTTTTTCTGTATGATGCTCTTCCTCTGGTTGGGAGACAAGTTGAGGAGGCTCTGAAATAAAGAAACCCTATTTAATACTCTACAGATCCTGAGCAAAATTACTCCTCTGAGAAGTCTTTGACATCTCCATACCATGACCTCCTTGGTGGGTTTGCTGAGTGTTGGCAGGATTAAGATGGCCTCGGTGGGGACGGCTCCCGTTTGTTTCGTGCTCTCATTTTGGCCCTTAATCCAGCCACGTTCCTGAGAAAACTCGTCATCTTTCATTATTATAATGAGCTCTCCCTTCTTGAAGGTCAGGAGCATGGGGTCATCTGTAGAGGAAGTCAACTCAGAAATCACTTAGCAAGTTAACAGAAATGACCCTGAAGAGATTCAGCTGTGGCCATAAAAGAAAGGAAAATAATTCAGGCCTCTGACCTTGCCCGTCGGCTTCCTTCAGGGTCACGGCGTACTGAGATCTCTCTGTCAGTCCACTGAGGAACATTGTAAGCAGCTCTGCCATGTCCTCAGCCATACCTCCGCTCAGAGTGAAGTCTCCTTTCAGTGTCAGCAGGCTCACCACCTGGCCAGACGCTTTGCCCTCCCTGGGTAATAACACAAGCAACACCACGCTGTTTTAGTGAACCTGACTCTTCCTCTGTAAACTGCTTCCTTCTCCTCTGATTATGTCCCTACCTTACGGTGTGGACTCCGGTGACTTCGGGGAAGGAGAGCACCAGCAGCCTCTTCTCTCTCTCGTCCAGGAAAGTGATACCAGTCCAGTTTATGGCCACAATGAACTTGCTCTTTGGCAGCGGAGGACCTGAAAAAGTCCAATAAAATTATGATTCACGGGTGATATGAGCCAAAGTATGAGAGAACTTCCTGTCCAGCAGTAAAGTGTTCTTGTAGACATTACAGCCCTCCTGACGTAAAGAGCATTAGCATGTGTACAGTAGTAGAGGCCACATCATCAGCCCACTGATATGGGGCTTGCTCTTTATGGCTGCAACTCACAATCATTATATCATAATAAATGTATCATTTACTTTCTTGATGAATTGATTATTCAATTAAATGCCAGACACCTACATGTCACTTCAACAGTCCAAAACTCAAAGATACAGAAAAGTTGCAAATCCTCACAGTGGAGAATGTCGACACAAGGAATGATTTCACCAACCCTTGTGCACCACAACAGAGAAGTTTGGCTTTTTGGATAATTTTGGCTGTGCTATTGGAAGTGACGTACATTTTGGCAACAGTGTTTTTTGTTTGTTTGTTTTTTTTAATCAATTTTGGCAAGTTCAGCCTCAGCTCCGATCATAAGTCTGTAATAAAGTGTTCAGTCCCTTATTAAAACCACAACATGTTTGATGGCCATTAGAGCATGAAATCATGCATTCTATTAAATCAGGCTTTGCATGTCGAGCCCTGGCTTTTAAAATGGTAGTTTTTACTTTTCTTCACCAGACTGAGCCATTTTCTCACATATAAACAATCGGGGTCATAAATGCTATTTTCCTGGTTAACTTCACAAAAAATAAAAAATGCATCAAATTAAATGTTGCTAATCTTTGAAATATCTCAGACTATTAAAAACTAAATCCTCCTAGCATTTAATATACAGAAAATAATTAAATGTTTTGGGGGGGTATTCCTATAACAAGAACAACAGTGGCAATATATAAACAAACATTTAAAGGGTTAAAATTCAGAAACATTTGTAAATGTTTGGTAGTTATGATCAGGACTGATGTTGGTTAAAAGATTTAACTCGGTGGAAGAGGAAAATAATATTAATATATAATTTTATAGATTACGTAAATAGTTGACACATTTTTTGTCAATCGACTTAACATTTCGGCACTATCAACATTCAGCCAGGAGGAGAAGGGAATCATTGGTCTTGTGCTCTCATTAGACCACAGTGTGTTGACGTTGATGTCACTACTAACACAGTAGAAATCCAGTTTGGCTCTGGGAAGACAATTCAAAATATAATGTCCACAAGATAAGAAAGGCCACGTGGCATGTTATATTTGGAATGTGAATCGTAAAAAATTTGAAATTCTGTTGTTTATATGAGAAGAAATCAAATCTGAATTGATGGTTTATCCAACACTCCTGACTGAAGGCTTCAGGGACGACACATTGTTGCCTGTTTAGATTGAAAAAAGGCATAAAGAGCTGTAAACTGTTCACTGGGAAACTCCATTAGATGTGTTATATTGAGGAATCTTGTCATGGAAGTCTGTATAATTACTTTTATCTTATTAGCATATTGCAATTTTATCCGTTGAGTAAAAAAGCCCCCCCCCGTGTGAGTGAGTCTGAGCTCATTCTTATTAGACAGCTCAGATGTATCGTTTTGTAAATTGTTGTTCACCAGCTAAACAGCCGTAAATGTGAACACCAAGGACAGAGAGAATATTGTTCCTGGCCCACTTATTTACTCTGAATCGAATGGTTTGCTGGAGTCGAGTAACCCCAGTGGGGCAGTGTTTCTATGAATATCCTTGTATATATCGGATATAGACACAACACTTAGCAACAGCTAATGTGCTCAAAGGAGGCTGGTTAAAAAAACAGCTTCACTGTTGATCATTAAAAGTGTGCGTCTCTATATTCCTGAGGAAAGTGTGGAAATGTCTGCACATGTTTCATGTTCTGCCGTGATGTGGAACTTATTCTGACAGATCCTAATTGGTTTCTAATTACTTCTATTCTGTCACCTATTTGTCATCAATTTCTAATAGAGACTATTGTGCGCCGTTTCTGCAAACTTTTAATATTCAACATTGGAGGAAAGAAAATAATCTAAACTTGTTTGAAGTCTTTAAAAACTGTATGTATGTTTTTATGACACTAGTGACTTTACAATCTAGAGGTAGCTCATTCTGCAAGATGTTCTCCAACTAAACTAATTCATTCTTGTGAAACTACACAAATGAACTAAGAAACTTCTAATCTATTTATAATAATAGAGTGCATAATGCCTTCAATTACTTTAACTTTCCAAGTTATTTGTTTTAAAGATAAAGATTTAACTCAGCACAAAAACCTTCCCATACATGCACCTCGTCTTTTCATGTCACGGGTTTCAACAGCCATGTGTATGTTTTCACGACACTGCAATTAAAGTTAATAAACACATTTAAATCAATGTAATTATAATGATTTGTAGGAATATAAAATAATGAAATACAAAGCAAGAGAGCGATAGATTCCTACCTGACAGCTTGACAACCTCAAAGAAGCGAGAGAAGAACATGGGCCACTTCTCTCGGGCGTAGTCCACCATATCTGCCTTCACAGAATCCTCCTTCTGTCTTGAACTCACATATGGACTCTTGTGTGGTTTGAGAGAAACAGAAACTTTAAATCTACTCTTGGCCATTTGAAAGCTTCTTCTCTGTCCAGCCTTGTGGTGTGACTGACCTGTGCATGAGCGGTGCTGACCATTTGCACCCACTTGTCCTTTGACTTGGCCTCCAGCAGAGAGTTGTTGATGCAGTCCTGAACAGCCTCCTTCACGTGTTCTGGGCTGCTCTCAGAGCCGTGCTGCACGTATAAATGTTTCGCTGTGAGCTGAATACAATCATCCTCCTGTGAAAGTGAAATGTGGAAAACAAAAAGTCAAATTGATATCTCAGAATATTTCAGGAAGAAGATATTCATCCGAATAAAAAAAATAAAGGGCCCACTTTTTCACACTGGTACTCTCCGAACTTCAGGCCGTGGATGATCTGTTTGTAGATGAGCTCTGTGCTGATCTTGTCCTCTTTGCATTCATGCCAGGGGGTGAAGATTTCCTTGCGGAAGAAGAGACGCCAGGGAGCGTGCTGTTCCTGGCCTCCTCTCCTCTTTACTTCCTGCTCACACTGAGAGATGGCATCCATCACGTGCTCCCGGCCGCTGCCCAGAGCCCACACCTTCAGGACAGGTCAACATGTGAAGTTATGGATATGTAGAAGCCGGGGGAGGAGGGTAATATTCCCCCAAAAAACTCAGAGAAAGAACCTTGGATATTCTCTGACGTGGGGGGGGGGTTTGTCAAGTGACCTGCTTCACTGCAAGGTTAGATGGACCTCATCACAATCTGTGTCTTTGCTGTCTGAAAGTTTTTTCTTGTAGATTTACCCCCAATAATCTCAAAGAATATTAACCCCCTCCCCCAGCTGCATAATTATTATTTTCTACAATAGAAACACACCTTGGACCCCCTGAAACCTTAAAAATACATTTATATTTTATGAATGACTAAATGTGTACGTTGTAAAGTGTATTTGCATGTTGTAAAGGAGCAGCACAAACAATGCCACCGACAGTGAACAGAAAGCAGCCTATGTGCTAGCATCATATAACCAGTCATAACTCAGATCACACAAACAGTCCATATGCAAAATGTCAAGACTTTTGAAGTGTTTGTGTAAAACAAACAAAAATGGGGCATGAATTAGATTTGTAAGGAAAAAGCTCATCAAGATAATTGTCTGTTAAATCCCAGTGATTTAAATAATAATCCACTGAGACTCCACTAATATAACTGAGAGGTCACTTCTGCCTCAGCAATCTAAATCTATCTGCATTGCTTTTTTAAACGTTAGCCATTTATTATTTGGCTCTGTACTGATCTGTGTGGGTGGGAAGTGTGTAAGGTTTCGCAAAACTGAACCTGTTCAGGGCTCTGTTAAATAAATATAATTCAAAAAGAAAAAGTTAATTTTATCGTTTCTTATATTTTCACAGCATTAGGAATGTTTAATTGTGAGGTCAATTAAAAGGTCAGGTGAGGTCAGGTTAATTGTCAGGTTAATTAGACAGAATGTGTGAGAGCAGATCTACTCGTCACCTCCTGAACTACAGGAACATACACACCAAGTGGAAGTAACTGCGTACCTTTTCATACAAGGCCACATAGACAGAAAAGCCAAAGGTGTCTTTGAGTTTGACTTTGTTGGAGAGGAGTTGGCAGATCTCTTTGGAGGTAGATGATGAGTCGACAGGCAGGTTAATGGAGCGTCCATCCATCAGCTTCACAGACACAATCATGGGCTTTTTTGTCTTGGTTGCCTATCAGACAGAAATGACCATGTTGATTAAACAATAATGAGATCTACCGTGCATGTAAAGGTCATACGTGTTAATGGGTTTATTCACTCAAAATAAAACGGTACGTTCCGATATTCATACTACCATATTATTTAGTGTGACATAAAAATCTTTTGTATGTCCAAATACATAATGTCACATGCAGAATGCCGAAACTGCCGGGATGTTCTACTGCATCCGGTCACATTTTGCAGTTTGCAAGCCAGCATGCTTTTTTGGCTAGAGGTCAAAGTTCAAGGTGCAATGTTATGATAAAATATTATGTCCCAACTGTTGGCAAACTGCATGGAACTGCACATACGTTTTGAGAGCAGCTGCGGTACGCTCGAAAACGAAAAAGGAAAAGTGTGAGATTTGGAAAGTAGATCAAAACTTTTATTTTCATCTGGCAAAACGTTTCCCCCGTTTCACACATTTAAAAACATTTTAAGGAACTTAGAAAACAATCACCGGAGGGCCCCCCATAACTGTGAAATAGTTTTAAATTAGGGACATTGCACATTAATACTTTTTAAACATTTGCAGGAGCATCTTATGTTAGCGTCAGTACCTGCAGCTCCAGCCAGGCTGGAGGCTCCCCTCGCACTCCGTTCATTACTGTGCGCCGCAGCCTCTCAGCACAGTACGAAGCGTACTCTCCCGGAGCAAAACGGATGAAACTTTGTAGGTACTGCCAGGACAAGAGATAAGAAGAGAAGAGCAAGACGTCACAGCATGCGGAACACTGTTTACCAGACTGAAGCCAATGCAACAGCTGTATTTACCCTTATAAAGCGATCACTTGGAGGGAAGACGCCCAGACAGAGGGAGAGCAGGATCCAGCCACGGAAGTAGCTGTTGCGATTGTTGCTGTCTTGGAGCTGCTTGCAGATCTGACAGTAAATCTCATCCCTGGACACACAACACACAAAATATTGTATTAGAGAATTTGGGCTATTTTGCTTTCATAACATGCCTTCTCAGGGGTTTGTTCATATGATACGACTCTATATGTCAACAAAATGAAGCGAGAATGGAGGGCTTCATCCAAAGTTCAGATAATTGTTCTGAAAATGTATGCAAACAGCACATTAATGCAAACAGCACATTAATGCAAACAGCACATATTTAATAAGACAATGAAATTTCAGAAAACTTGTAATACAAAAAACAATTGTTTTAATATAAGCGATCAACTAAGAGAAGTTTCATAGTGATGCCTATTAGATACTTAGATGTTTGTGATTTTTACCTAAGGTCACGTCTAACGATGGCGTATCCAACAATGATGTGGAGTTTTTCGAGCGACGTCAGCGGCCGCTCCAGGGTGGGTCCTTCTCCAATCATGACGTCACCGTCCTCCTTCACAGTCTGCAGGGTGGTGGGCTTGGACACTTCAGCCAGATCATCTGACTGTAAGAAAAACATCCATCAATATGTAAGTGACTGAGAATGAGAACTTTACAGCAACACAAGTCAAAATATGTTTTAGGCTTACACCTCACCTCCTCCATGATGATGGAGGGTTTCCTCAGGTTTGAGGTGGATCTGGGAATTGCATTTTCTGGAACAGTGGATGCTTTTCTGTTTCTGGACAGTAGGTCAGTGAAGGTGGATCCCTTCCTTGTTCGAGGCATCCCTTCTGGCACATTGTACACCTTCGGGTTTTGGGCTGACTCAGCGGGCACAGCAGAAGGCTTCCTGTTTCTTGTCAGAAGGTCTGTGAAAATGGAGCCCTTTCTGTTTTGTACCGGCTCCTCGGGGTCTGTGGAAGGCTTGCTTTCTTTTTTATTCCTGAGCACCCTCTAAAACAGTCAACAGAAAATACAAAATATAAACATGAATATAAATTAATTAATATACATTTGAGTCGGGCAATATTCTGAAAAAAAACTTGAATATTCTCTAAGATTATGGAGTCATGAATTTGCGAAAAAGAAACTCTCCGAGATAAAAGTCACAAAATACATGTCAAGGAACCACATCGCTCCACTTTGCAAGGTTGGATCCACCTCATCACACCACAGACGCCACCGCTTGCCGTGTATTATGCCTTCAGTCGATGACCTAATCAATTTATACTTTGTAATCAAAGCAAATTTGTGAGTCTTTTTCTCCTAAATGCACTACTTTAATCTCAGAGAGTATCAACCATTTCTTTCTCCAAAATGTACGACTCTAACCTTAAGGGTTTTTCTATAATATTACCCCCCTGCAATTGCGCCGTAATTACCTACAAATGCCCCAATGAGCAGTAATATAAATGAATGTTAATCTACTAAATTAGGCAATATTCTAAATTCACAAAGTCCTTGCTTTGTGAGAATATTTACCTGATCCAGGCCGACCATGTGGCTGAGACGTCTGTCATTTCTGGAGATGAGCTCCTGCGGCATAAAGCGTTCCTGCGTGGAGGTTCCCTGGACTTGCTTCTTTGGCTCAGGGAGGTCTCCCATAAACCTCAGGACGATCCACCACACTGTCAGCGAAGCCTGGCGATCACATAACAGAAACATTGTGGTGAATTGATGAAACAAACAAAGACATTACTCAGATAAGAACAACTGAAATGGTTAATTAATAAATGATTCAGTGGTCTAAAAGAAGCACCAGGACATCTCCTTCATCTTCGTGGTACAGCAGGGGCTGCCGAAGCCTCTGGCGGATGTGGGTGGGGGTGGCTGCACCCTGGAAGTACATGGAGGCAAATTTGGAGAAGGAGTACTCATCAAGGTCCTCGTCGTCGTCTTCTTTGCTAAGATCTTCCTGCATGGGGATGTCGTCGATGTCTATCTCCTCGATAATTGTTTTTTTCATCTCAAATTTCTGGAAACAGATACAGACATGCAGTGACTGTCTCTTCAAGGAAATCAAACTGTGCAAAGCTTTCGGTTTTCCAAACCTCAAATCCCACAGGCGCTTGTCCCTCCTGCCCTCCAACCACCACGGGCAGAAAGTCAAAGACGCTGTCCACCATCTCCTGGTCTGTGATGGACTCAGTTTGAGCTTTGGCATCCATCTCTTTCTTCCGCCTCAGCACTTCTTCCAAATGTTTCTGTCTCTCCAGAATGGCCCGCCGTTCTTCTTCTTTCTCTTTAGCAGAGAGGTACATCTGAAATAACACAAAGATCAGCCCTCAACTCCAACTGCCTGAAGAAAGTCTTGTACGACCTAATTAACCTCGCAAACCAAATAACACATTCGTCATTATTCACAGCTGTGGCTTGATTGAATAACACATTAATAAATAATGACACATTGTAGATACATGATTTTGTCCCATAGACACCTTGACAGTAGTTACTGAAGGGCTTCAGACACACTGTCCTTTAACACAGTGATTCCAAACCACAGGGATACGTGGAAAGATTGTAGCTCAAATTATATGAAAAAATAGAAATTAGGATTTGATTTAAAAACATACCAACATATTTGTGTTTAGGAGGAAAATAACCATCCAATACAATAACACTTAGATTATTTTACGTATTATTATTATTATTATTATTATTATTATTATTATTATTATTATAGTTATTACTTATTTAGTTCGAACAGCTGAAATAGTTAGCTAAACATAATAATAGATAATTGATTGAAATAGTAAGCTAAAATGTATAGCTAGTTGGTAACAGATAAACAGTGGATGGATGAACAAGTGAAATAGTTAGCTAAATGTAATAATAGTTCAAATAGTTACGTAAAAAGTAAAAACAGCCAATCAGCTTAAAGAAAGTTGAAATAAAAAATTGAAATGAATATAACTTTGTGAAATAGTTATAAGTGATCCATAACCAGTTGAAACAATAAGCTAAAAGTAATGGACATTTGGAACATGACGGGTGGTGTCGATGAAAGCTTACTTGAGTTCATCTGATAGGGAAGGGAGAGTACGTCAGACAACCACTGATGTACCAGATAACACCAGCAGAGACTTTAACCTTCTTTTACAATTCTCCCACATAAAGGGTTCTTCATAGTTCTTTTAGGTGAACTTACATCTGTCTTAATCTTTTTGGTTGCTTTTCTTGCCAGCGCCCCCCTGGTGTGTGCCTGCAGGAGGATCACAGCGTTTCTCTTGCGCTTCCATTCCTTCCTGGCCAGGTATCCTCTGGCTCGGGCTTGCAGCACGATGGCCGCCTCACGCTTCTTCTTATACTGGAAGTGGAGTTGGCGAGATCGGACCTGTGCCTGCAGCCTCGCAAAGCCCAGCTGGACCTAAAATTACAACATCATTGAAGGAGTTTATTGCATGTAGGCCTGCATTTGAACTTTGATAAATAAGGACGTATTAAACAGTGACTCACCACTTTGTACAGCTTTCTGCCTTTGTGTCCTCTCCAGTATTTCTGAATGACAAGAGCGCCTGCCTTTTTCCTCAGGTATTGCCTCCTTTAGAGGGCAACAATCATACAGACATGAAGTTCAAAGTCACATTAGCAAAAAATAAATCTAATTTCACAGCTTTTTTTTCACACCATACCTGTATTTGTAGCCTCTCAGGACTTTCTGGATCAGAAGTGCTTTCTCGTTTAGTTCTTTCATTCGCTCCAGTTCGAGTGTAGTGTCATGGAAGTCCTGAGAGAAATCAGTTTCCAATGTATACATTATAAGCAACTTAATACCTCATTAGAAAACATTACCAATTAACTAAGTAATGTTGGAAGTGTGCTATTTTAAGTCAGATGATCACTAAAGTTGAGTTGCTGTGTTGTCCCCCAGGACATGAAGGTGCGCGCCCTATTTCACGGCAATCCATCCAATTATTTTTCAGACATTTTACTCAATAACACAAATTTCAACCTTATGGTGGCACTAAAGGAAAGGTCAGGGGGTCTTTAGGGTTCATAGTACAGCGACAACCCTGAATGTCTGTGCAACATTTAATGCCATTCAGACGTTGTTGAAATATTTCAGTATGAAACAAAGTGGTGAAAGTGATCGACTGTTACCAACATTACCAAACCTGCTAAATTTAGGGTTCCTAAAATGAATATAATGAATATAGTTGTTTTTTTAAGTGTACACATTAATTTTCTATTTCAACGTGGGAACGCTAAAAATGACCTTTTTGCTTACGGTAATTTAATTATTGGAAATTTCTTAGAGAGAAATTGAAACCACACAAATTCAGATGGACGATTGTTTTGAAAGTTAATTATTTCAATGGTACAAATACAGTAGTATTAGAATTTAAACATTAGGTCAAAAATTGCAATTAGGTATTCAGTTACTTTAAAAACTCTAATGTACACGTCCACACATATCCATCGCTAACAACAGATTGTACAGAAGAGTGAGGCAGCACCTTGAGGAATATCTTTGTCTTGCCAGTCTTCCAGTCGCCCTCTTCAGCAAGCCAAGATTGGCAAATGCTTTCACAACATTTCTGTTTACTTTCCTGTTAGAGCAAAAATAATCATCATACAACCCAGCGAGAGAAGATGAGAAAAGCTGTGAGGATGTCATGTTAAAACTGATCAAACCTCCAACTTACTCTTTTGGGATTACAGAGGGACGTTCTCAGAAGGACGCGGTAGCGATTTAGAAATTCATCAAATGTGTAGCGTACGGGATATCCACTTTTCCGGATCCTGATTGTCTCCATCATACCAGAGTAACGGAGCTGACGCATGCACAGCTCTCTGTCAAACAGCTGAGAAACAGAGGGGTGTTACTCACACCAAATCGTTTCCTTTCTGGCAGAGATTTAAATAAGTTTTATTTTGGTTTGAGTAAATACAGCTTCTTTCCTCACCATGGGCTTCTTGAAGTCATTGGGTTTAATGCAGCGGATGAAATAGGGCTGGCACACAGTCAGCGTTTTCATCAGGGAATCCAGAGACTGACGGAACTGGCCAGTCAGAGTTGGCACGCGCTTCTTGCCATCAGCCGCCTGCTGTCAGACACAAACAAATGTCACATGTAAGTAATTGATACAATAATGGTTCTATAATTGTGTCTAGCGCTGAAGCTAAAGGCTGCATTGACCCGGAGGCTGCTGTTGGCCGAGGTGATGATCATCCTGGGGTTGACGGTGCTCTTCATCGTGCTGGAAGATAGCACATCGTGAAACGCCTGTTTGAGAAGTTTATTGGTGGAGGTCTCCACCAGCTGAATCAGATCTGAGCTGAGGGCGTCACGGTTTTTCTCAAGGAAACCTCAAACACAATACAATACAATAAGAACATCTCACAGGATTTGCCAGAGAATGGTTTGCTCCTTCCAAAAGCTTAAAAAGTACCTTTTGAATCATAGTAGACCTCTCCAGCGAAATGTTTGATTCCAAACTGTGTCTCATAGTTGTTCTTGGGGGGAATATAGATGTCCCCTTTACCATGGACCTGATTCAGTTTTTGGAGCAGGGTAGTATCTGTGCCCTGAGAATCAACAGAAAGAAGGAGGGTTAAAACCCGCTCCATTTTGTTACATTACATCTTTATGAGGTACAAGGAGGATACAGACCTTGGGGAAGTTGCTCTCCTCATCAATAAGCGCCATCATGTTCAGAGATTTGTTGGCCAACACATCCAGGGTGTGTTGGTTGTCTTGGTATTCGATGTGCTTCCAAACAATGTTTTCCCGGGTATACTCGTCCTGCTCCATCTTGAAAACGTGCTTGACGAAGAACTGCTGCAACTGCTCGTTGGCAAAGTTGATGCAAAGCTGCTCGAAGCTGCAACAGTTCAACAAATCCAACAGCACAAGAGGAAAGAAAGAGGGGTGGATTAAGGTCAGTGTGTCAAGTAACAATGTGTAATAATGTGTCTAAAAACAGCAGCAATAAGCTCTAATGTCATGATAGTAGTTGTGAACCTGTTCTTGTTGAAGTTCTCAAAGCCAAAGATGTCGAGCAAGCCTATTGACTGTCGGACCTCTTCAGAATCCTCAGCTGGCTTGAAAATGGCATCGTTGATTTTGTTCACGACCCAAATGAAAAGTCTTCCATAAATCGCCTGGACAAATAATTATACCTCTATTACACACACACTTACTAATTGTACAAAGCATCAAACACACTGTATGAACCAAACAACAAAAAAGATCAAAGTTTCATACATTTTAACACGGACATCGTGCTTTCACTTCCAGGGTAAATGACTATTTACTCTGCTCTTAGCTTAGTTAGCCTTGTTCTACATTATTTTAATTTGTTTTTAGTAATGATTTAATAGTTGCCACATGTTGTATTGTTTTGTCCACAACATTTTAAGCTGCTGTCTTGGCCCAGTCTCCCTTGCAAAAGAGGGGGCCAAACTTGGGGTACATGAAGGGTAGGCTATATAAAAAATGTTGGTATGGAATTAAAAGGTTACACCATTAATCATCAATCAATTGTGTGCAGTAGACCTACATCCTCACAGTGTTAGTGTACTGTGTGTTAACAGGAGCTGCATTACCTTCTGAAATACATCTTTGCCTTATGAAAACATAGATCAAAACTGACGTTACCTTAACAAAGGCGTCCCTGCCGTCCACAGCCTGGGCAGAGGTCAGAGGTTTGGTCACACTCTCTCTGGCTGTCATGAAGGAGCGCTGAGTCAGACTCTTCTCCAGCGCTTTGGAATCCACCTGAGGTAGTGGGACAGACAGTCAGAAAAGTTCATCTGATTTGATTTGCATTTGTAAAAAAAAAAACTAATAAACTACGCATACCTCCAAAAGTTGGCTGCCCATGTCGAAATGCTTTGATTTGAGGATGTCACAGGCCTCTTGGTTATTGACTATGGTGCCTGAAATGATGCAAGAAAACTGTTTAATAGCTCAAGAGATGCAATTATGTATTTATATCTACAGTCCGTTGTACGGTGCTGTCCTTACCTTTATAGTCCACATTGCCCAGGTGAAGGATAGCAGCGAGCAGTTTGGAGATTTCCCAGGAGTCATTCTCTGTGAACATGAGGATCTTCAGAGCTGAGCGGAAGTGGGCGTATTCCTTCACATCGTCACGTCCTTCACAGCTGGTGCACTTACCCTGGTGATGTAAGCTAAATGTGAGCTCTTCTCTGGTTATCTGTGATTCACTGATACATTTTCATTTATCTTCAAAATCCATCAGCGTTTTATTCAAATGTCAGTTTGTGGAATTAGTTCAGTACCATGGTCAGATAGTTGTACTCAGCAGCGGTCCCAAGGGAAAGGGTTTTTTTCTGCTCAGCTGGCATGCCCATCAGCATGCAGTAAAAGATGTGGTAGTTTCTTTCCTCAGGCTCCTGCACATAAAAGCACATTTCTTTACCATAAGAACATTTGATTTGTACCATTTTACTGCCCTTGCAAACATTCAGCTGAACCAATTTCCCCACCTGACGACAAACTCGGGACTTCTCCAGCAGGTACTGATCAACGCGGGCCCCTTCAATGGCCCCACCCTTGGTGAAGTTGATGTCAATGTACTTCCCAAAACGACTGGAGTTATCGTTACGAATGGTTTTGGCATTACCAAAGGCTGAGAAGAAAACAACGAAGCAGCTTAAGTGAAAAGGGGGATTTAGCTGATTTTGAAGACTGTTTTATAACTTCATGTTGCCGTCTTGCTCATACCCTCCAAGATGGGGTTTGCTTCAAGAATCTGCTGCTCGATCCAGGAGTGCCGGCCACTTACTGCAGCCAGAAACTGCAGCATGAGCTTGGTGCTCTCAGTTTTCCCTGCTCCTGACTCTCCACTGATGGGGAAAACAAAAAGGTAAACCTGTTTAGAGGAAATGCATTTAATAATGTCCTTTGTGTTGCATGGAAAAATCCATTTACCATAATATTCATTATTTTAATTCTTTACTGCCTTGCAAATGTTTTTGACTGTTTATAACCTACATTTCTATTATAAACCCCTGATAATGTGTTTTAAAACTCATCAACACTAACAAAGGGGTTCCACAAGGATCAATTGTAGGTCCTGTTCTTTTCGCAATCTGTAATAATAACCTAGGCCTGTACGCTAATAATCAGTGAAACCATTTGTATGCAGATGACTCTATTTTATATGCAGACACAATTGAGCATGCCCTTAATACTCTGTAGCATAGTTGTGATTCTTTACAAAGAGCCCCCAACAACTTAAAATAGATTTTAAATTAAGAAGAAATCTTGCCGTGCTAGTGAAGAATGTCCATTTATCTAAACCACAGGACCCCCTACATCCGTTTCCTCCCTGTACCCTTTATACCAGGGGGTGATAAACATGCGGCCCGCGGGCCAAAACCGGCCCGCCAGAGGGTCCAGCCAGCCCGCGGGATGACTTTGCAAAGTGTATTAATTAGTTGTTTTGATCATAAAGTAAAAGCCTTTGTAGACACACTGTGATCAGTAAGTTGTAACACACATGTGTAAATGATAAACTAATACTATTGTTGAAATTGCACTTTTTGTTCTTAAGAAATTTCAGGTTGTTTATAATGTTTTGTAAAATGATTAAGTTAGAACATTTTCAGAATTTACTTTCTTGCACTAAAACGAAGGGAAACATTTGGAGTTGTTGTTATTTACAGGTTATTATGCTCTGATTTTACTGGTCCGGCCCACTTGAGATCAAATTGTGCTGAATGTGGCCCCTGAACTGAAATTAGTTTGACAAATGTAAACTAGATCTCGATATCCCACAAGGGTGAGAGACACTGCCTCTGTTTTTACCTACACATCTATTCAACCACCTGAAGCCTGTACATTCCACATGTGCACAGCACTCCCTCCCAAATCCCTCCCATAGATGAAACCCTTGTAAAAATCAGCTTTTCATTTCTTTCCACTTTACAAATGGTCCTATCTTCAGAAACCTCTGGGACTTGGCACACTAATAAGATTCTCAAAGTTTGTCTCGGTCATTGAAACACTAATTCAGTAAAATCTGAACGTTCTAAAGGATCATTTTGTTATCAATTATTTATCACTAGTTGCTTTTTATGGTAACTCAAGGTAATGTTGTGGGGTGGACTCCGGTTTTGGGGGAAACAAATTAATATTTTAATTATCAATTAATCCACAAACTACTTTCTCTAATAATCAATTCATTGTTTGGTCAATGTCATTTCTCAAAATCAGCCTATTTGCACATTTGAGATCCAGATCAGATCATTTTTTACTTACTAATCTTTTCAGCTCTTTAATCTTTTTTTATGTAACTATTATTTGTCACACTTTATTTGTGTATTGTAAACATGGCACTGCTGCAAACTTACTCTCAGTGAGTCTCCCTTGTGTGAATAAAGGATTAGTTAATAAATCAGTCATTTGACACTAAATCATGATCAGGAATCAGCCTCAGACAAAAGCACACCTGATGACACAGCACTGGTTCTTTTGGTTGCGGCGCATGTTGAAAAAGCAGCTGTCTGCGATGGCGAAGACGTGCGGCGGCAGTTCTCCCAGCCGTCGGTCTGTGTACATGTGCACGTGCTCGGTGGTGTAGAGGGGCAGCAGCTGGTAAGGGTTGACTGCGACCAGAATAGAGCCTGTGTATGTCTTAAAACAGAGGGGGGTGTTAACTATCACACAGTGGCAGAATGTGTGTGTGTACACGAGCATAAACAAGGTATTGTGGCGTTAACACACCATCAAGATAGTGACCCCAATGACTGGGTTTGGTCATGGCTGCATTGCACGAGATGCATGTTCAAAATATGATCTAAAGACTTCATGGACGGATTATAATCATGGAATGAATCATGACAAGCTGTGTTAAGCGCTGCGGTTTATAACACAAAGGGATATCAGCCTTGGTACATTTAGCAGTAGTATTTCTATACAACAAAATGATTCATAATTCGACACACACTGCTGAGCTTTGATGAAACAGGAACACTGGGATGTTCTCTTTCAACAGAGGCTCATTCGTCTCTATGGAGACAAACAGCACTGTGATAAACGACAGGGCAAAGTCTAAGATAGAAAAGCCATACACAGCAAGGGAGGCGAGTAAACATTTCTACAGCAGGTTATGACATCATAAAACTAGGTGGTTCAGAGTGAATAGAAACCCACATAGATGGAGCCTTCTATGTGCCGCACCAGGAGGTTCCTGAGGAGCCCTGCCTCGTTCAGATCACCGAGCCTTATCATGTCATCCACACCCTTCACAGAGGTGGGGTGCATGGGCCGGAAGGTGCCCTCCGTCTTCTTGTTGACCTTGTGCTTCTGTATGTATGTTATGAAAGGGTTGAAATTATATAAGAGGCTTGCACTCATTTTTCTGGACATGAAAAAAAAAGCAAACTCTTGTGAGGTTTTGTACCTTTCCTTCATCATCGATCAGCTGAAGCTGTCCAGTGTCCGTCACCTGGACCTCCGCCCCGATCGGCACCCCGAAACCAGAGTCCACCCATACAAAATCCCCCTAGTTGGGGAAACCACAATAAAAAATGGTGTACTGAAAAAGCCTATCAACTACGAACCAAACTATCTAGGCATCGTGGATTTAAGAATTACGTGTATGTTTTACAGAGATACTCATTCTCACCTTACTCAAATGCAGCATAGCAGAAACCTGGAATAAGTCTGTAAAGGAAACATCCTCCTCTTAATTCAGATTCAGCTCAGTTAGTCATTAGAATTTACAAATACCTGATACAAAACCAATATTACTTTCAGTAGGCTTTAAGTGTGGACCATGCCTCAACTTATTTATAGCAACATGCTCCAGATAACAAAAAAGAAAACATGACATTAAAGGCCGTTTCAAAGTCCTTAAATATTACTGATTTTTCATTTTAGCACGATATCAATACAACTTTCCCTTTCAAGACTATTTATACATTTATTAAAGAATCTGATATGATCACAATGGAAAAGTCATACAAAATTAAAAAACACAAGTCATGTTACCTCATTGGAAACAATAAGAGTGTAATCACACATTTGCAGATTGTTATGAATCACGTCAGCTCTTACCTGAGAACAGTCGTCTTTGCTGCTGCTGACGGAACTTTTCCTTGAATGATTGTGAAGCAGGAAGAAGGCAGTTTTCCCAGTGAACACTCCTTTATGGCCCTTTGACTTTGCTCCTGCAGAAGGTAGAGCCACCCACCGGACTCGAGTCACATACTTAATATTATCAGAGCATCAGCGTCAACGATGGAAAGTACCCCGCTGTGGGACTGATAAAGGATTTCTGATTCTGAATTGTTTTTTTGTGATTAGATATCTGATGTTAATATGAAGATGATACATGTTCTTTCCACTTAAATCACTAAGTCTGGCTCCTGAAATCCATGCTCGTCTTCACAATGGTGGACGAGTAGTGAGACAGAAGGTTACAGAAGTACTTCTATCTACTGTAAACAAAATACACAATTCTTCACACACAGAATTTTACATTATCAAATTTCTTTTTTAAAGACACATTTTCTTCTAAGAGATATTAAATAATGATAAACATCAGACAAAAGTGTATTTTTGGTCGACATAATTAGTAGTCTGGTGTCCTGCTAAAAGGGAGAGTGGTTACCCTATTGCCAGTAAAGCCACTTTCCTGATCCATAAACATACTTCACAGGTTAAACACTGCCAACGTGCTGGGCTGTACTTCATGGCAATTATGTTGTAAAGCAGGTAGTAAAGAGGAATGACTCACTCTGGAGCCTAGAGACTGAGATCTTGCTGGATTAAACAGCTCACACCATCCGTATAAGCTGCACGGTCTGGGACAATATTGACAGATCAGACTACGCCATTAAGAAATACAGATTTGCAGATGTACAACATAAACAAGGCTTAAAAACAAGAGTGTAGACTGGTCTCACATGCTGTCAACTTTGAATAGATTACGGGATGGGGCACAGACCCAGGGGTCAAAAGTGTCAGGGGGCCCCCCCTCAGCCTTCTCTTCCGGGAAGAGAATCAACAAAAAGACACAAAACCACCTTAAGAGACACAAAACAACAAAGTCTGAACAACCATAACGTCTGTGTAGAAGAGGCGGCTAATCTATGTTATACTGTAGGTTCCTCGTATGTAATGAAATATAGTGTATCAGTATATCAGTGTCTGAGCCCGCGCTTCAAAACTACTACTGGTTATACTGTAAAGCAGTTTCACCTTCTGTCCTGAGGTGTGGTCTGTTTATCCAGTTTTTAAACATGTACAATATTAACCCTTTGCCTCCCTGGACTCTTGTCTCCATTGAAATCAATACATTTTTAAAGATTTTAAATGTATAAAATCATGCATTCTATTATATCAGGCTTTTCACTGCTGATCATTGACATCCCAGACTATGAGAAATAATAATTCCCCCTAACATTTAGTATACAGACTGTGGCATTATGTGAACAAACGGGCATAAAAAAAAAGGTGATAATTTAGAAAATAATGAATATCTCGTAGTGACGATCAGGACTGAAGTTGATTAAAGTGGAAAATAATAATATATAATATTTTTATGGCAGTTTTTTGACAAGAGACATGTTTGTCAGAGCAACTGTTTTTAAAGTGAGGCACAAGGATTAAAAACAGATATTAGAAGGAGAAAAGAAAAATCAACCAAGTGTCAAAAGAAAACATAAACACAGCGATATACAGACAGTGTTACTGGTATTGTTTAAGTATCTTTACTATAATTACACAGACAAAAACAATTTACAATAGCTGGATGTTTCGGGCTCGCTTCATCTCATAACGTCATTATCGTTACACCCTGCAAAATGAAGCGGCGCACAACGCACGGCACAAAATGTTTCATAGAGTACAAAACTTGAAAAGATGCAGGTCAATGGAAAAACCAAAAGCACATTTACAGTGATTTACATGAATTCGATCCACCAGTACGATCACACGAGGATACTCGCTCACTTTCTTTCGAACACTTCACTTTCTGACACCAAATAAAAAATATAGTTTTAACCGCCATGACCTCCATGTACTTTGGATTAAGTAGATGATTCATGGCAGTCTGAAAAGTATAGTTAACTTGGCATTATGCAGCACGTTCTCGCATTCAGATAATCATCTTAGGACACTAAGAGAATTTTTTTTGGACATTTAAAAACAATTCAACTTGCCACATCTAGTATTTTTATTTATTTTGGAATAGTTTTCCCGCACTAGATGAACAAACCTTTACTAAAATAAAAAATGCAGGTGCAGGATGTTCAGAGAAAAAGAGGAAGCGGTGAAATTGACCTGACACTTTTCTGTGAAGGATATTTTAAGAATATTTCGACAGCACGTGGAACAGCTTTCACGTGTCCCCGTCTAGTTCATGTACACCGACACAATGAAGGCACAGATTAATGAAAAGAGCATGTTTGAGATTAGTCTGTATACACACAGCTAACGAAAGGACTCCTTTTAAATGATTTGACCCATTCAATAACTCTCGGGTGTTTCACTTTAAATGAAATACTTCCATTGCATTTCTTTTTCTTTTACACTACATTTCCATTTAGTGCCACATATTAAAGACACACACACACTGTGTCAGTTCAAACAGTGTCTTAAAAGTAGAGGCAGAAATTAAGTTTGTAAAAACGGTCTCTGGGGTCTTCGATTGTTAACCAAAAAAAAAAAAAAAAAAAAAAAAAAGAGGGGACCAGAGACAGGGCAGTCCAGTTGGCCGCTCTAATGCAACCTACAAAGCTCCACGCTCAATATGTGCAGTGGGTCTTGAATGAGAACCTATTCCTGATGGGCTTTTCTGCTCATTGTCACCCTGTCACTTCTCCCTGTCTGCTCTCAGGCAGATAGGGAGGGTGCGTTGCGATTGTATGCAGCAAATCTTAGCACCCAATTGTGAGCAGCTTCCCCTGGGGGAGGGGGGGGTGGGGGCGCTGATGGTTATCGACAGAGGAGAAGGTCCGAGCTTACGCCCGTTCTTTACGCTTCAGTTTGGAGGACTTCTTGACGGCGCCGTTCTTGTTGAGCAGCTTCAGCACTTTCTCCTTGTGGTCGAGCACTTTCATCATGGTGTCTCTGGCCTCGGTCACCTGGTCCATCACCAGCTTACAGCGCTGCATGTTACCCTGAGGACAAACGCACAACACCTTCAGCTGTTGAAAGCAAACTTGTGGGCAAAGAAGACAATGATTTGAGATGAGATGCTGGAATTTATAACTTTGATACATTAAAATAAATATCGATATCAAATGCAATGCCGGCGTTTCGTACAGAATCTTGTGCGTGTGTGTTGGGTGGATGATTTTGAAGTTCAATGTATCAATCTGGTTCACTTTAAAAGAAAAGTTAAGAGGCTAGATCTATGGAGAACTTTGTGCACTAGTACACAATTCAATCAGAAATGTTTTGGTTTTATAGATATGAATGGTGTTGAAACAGCAAAAGGGGGGGGGGGGGGGGGGGGTCACACCCGCAAAGCGAGGTAAACTAGAATAACCAGCTTGAGGTTGTCAAGCAGCAGTTTACCATCAATGTCTGTCCAAAATGTCATCACTTCATTTTATCCTATTAGACATGTTTGTTAAATTGTCATAATTAGCACAACCGTGTCAACCCACCGTCGGAGAGAAAAGACCGCAGGAAGCACAGCTGGTACCGGTCGCTATAGCTACGGCGGAAAATGAGTATTGAAACTCAGAAACTGGTTTGCATCTCCATTAGCCCCCATTGCCAGTTGTAAAATAAAGACATGATCATGCTTTTCCACTCTTTGGTTGCAGTCTTAGCACAGGAGAAGGTCTGAAAATATTATCATATTTTTAAGGTGTTCTCAAACAAGGAGTGTTTAATAACAGACCAAATGACTGCTGCTCTCATGTCTGTGTGTTTTGCTGCCACCTTATTACTATTATTATGCCACATTGTTAATATTCAAGGACAAGGTCGGGTCAACATCCTTTTCAAAGTGGATCGTCTGATTTGGGGCCAATAAACAATGTTCATGTTAACTAACCTTGGTTTCCATTTCATTTATATAGATAATGTTTATAAGCAACGGCTGTAAATAACTGAGCAGAGACATGCGTTTATTTTATTTTGATTAAAAAAGTGTCTGTCTGCAGTCACAACCTTACCTGTATAAGCTCGTTGATTCGGTGAAGGTCATCATCGGAGCCTGCTCTCTTCTTAGGAATCAGGCCCTCTTGGAGGGTGGAGAGGCGGCTGTACACATCATGCTCCAAACTCGACTACAGAGTAACAAACACAGCAGGTTTACACCAGTCCAATCAAGAAATGAAAGAGATGGTGCACAAGAATGATTTTCTCTTTGCACGGCATCACTGAAAGACCGTCGTGCTGAGAAGACCATTAAGATAAACAATACAAGAGTTGCATTGTTGCAGGTCTGGGGTCAGCACTCACCAACTGCCTGAGCTGTGCAGCACACAGGTGGATTTTCCAGCCTTGTGCTCTGCATGCCACTCCTCTCTGGTTGGCCATGTCCTGCAAGTTGCCCTTCTTCTCCTCTGAAAGAAAATCAAAGGATTGTTGTTAGAAAGAAAAAGCCAACGTCGTTCTGTACAAACGGGGTCTGTGCAGTCTTTCAAGAGTCAAATTCAAGCATTTCTCTCGCACTTTCAAGGTACCTAAACCAAAGACTCCCTCAAAGCCTTCATCATCATCATCATCACCACATCTAAATTGTTAATATAAATGCAATTGCAAAAAGTAAAGTTTACAGAATTCCTTTATACCTCCAGTTATCAACAACAAAATATGACGACTGCATTGTTCCATTTCAAATATTAAAAGATATTCTGTTTATACGAGTCATTGTGGAGATTAAACACCAGATTAGGTTGAAAATCGAGCATTTTACAAGGAGTATATTTTAATTTCAAGCATATTCCCAACATTTAAAACATACATTTTAAAATTAAGCATTTTCCTAAACCTTCCAGACTTTGAACTAATCCGGAGGAAAAACCTTTTTGCTGATGATGAGGGAGCTACTGACCTTTGACCCGGATGTCGCTGTACCTCTGGAAGTGGTGGTAGGCAGCTTTCCACGGGTTCCTGTAGTGCCGCAGCAGAGTAACAGGCGGTCGGGGCTTGACTGGTACGTAACGCACTCCTTCCTCATCTGGAAGACAAACAAGTGTTGAACAAGTGCAGATTACACACACCATCATCACCATCATCATCATCATCATCATCACTGATGGACTGCATTACATACCAACATATTCCCTTGGTGGAGATTCACGCCTCTCTGCCCTGCCGGTGATGGGCCTGCCTGGGGCTTTCTCCTCATCTGTGCTGTTTGTCTCCACCATCTCGCTCTCCTCTGTAGAAATAACATGCTGCTGCTTGCGGGGCTTCTTCCTTGGGGACGCCCCGGGGATCAGATCTCCCGAGGTGGGAGCGTTCAGGGTGGAGGCCTGGGTGGTGAGGCCTTGAGCTGATGACAAGTTAGCATTGGGATCTAAAGTGGATAAACACATTGTTTACTTATGCGTGTATTTCAGTTTATGGTCATCCATTTCCTATCATTTTACATTCATCAATCTCTTTTCTTTTGGTGAGCGCTACTTTTTTTATTGAGTCCTGCACAACTATTATTTTATAACATTTGTAGGATGAACTAAATCATTTCCCTTCCATCGTCATCTAAAGAAAATCAATGATTGGGATTTCTTCTGTGCCAGTTTGTTCCAAACATCTCCTTACCTGTTATTTCCCTCTTTTGTAGTGTTTGCTTAAAGTTAATTGCTTTTGCTTGGTACTTCTTTCTTTCACAGTTTGTGCTATATATATATATATATATATATATATATATATATATATATATATATATATATATATGAAAGAGTAAAGATGAGAAAGGTCTATGGTGTAAAAACAGAATGATGTTTTACATACTCTAAATAAAAACTAGAAAAGAGAAAGAAAAACTTCAATCAATTTCCCCAAAGCTCGATATGTTGCTCACCTGGCTGCGAGGTGTCCATGGTCTCCATCTCCTGCTTAATTTTCAAATCTGGGCAGGCGGAACTGGCAGCACAGGCTGCAGTGCTGCTGGCTGCAGGCTGAGTGGGGGAGGCCACTGTGTTGGCCATTGAAGCAGCGATGGGGGGAGTTACAGCCATGGCTGCTGGCAGCGCTGAGAGGACAGTGGAGGGCTGGGAGGGAGGCACGGGCCCCGGCGTGGCCAGCATGGTGGGGATGGCTTGGGCGAGGTGCTGGGCGTTTGAGGACAAGGACTGATGCTCTCCTCCCTGAGAAGGCATTGCCTCTACTGTCGCCATGACAGGAGGGGCCACGGTCATGTGCACCTCAGCTTTGGGTTTCAAACTGAGGGAGGAATTGAAAGTGTCAGGTTACAGAATCATATCATGACATAAAGTGACAGGACGTGAACACTGATGTAACTGATGTGAAGGAGATGACAGAGGCTCACCCTGCAGGTCGGGGAGATCCTGCTCCCCTCACGCCACTCTCCATTCTACCACCGCCGGGTTCACTGGGCTGGGCGGGGATCAGGTTCTTACGAACACAACTGAAACATAAAGACAAGCAGGATTGTTTGGTAAGAGGAACATATTTAGCCATCCTGTTTGATCTTTTTAAGTTTCTGTCAAACTTTATTTGGAGAATGCTGTAAGTGAGAAATGTGACTTTGCTTAAGGCTGACATTGTTTTTTAGCATCTAACCTAACGAAATGTTTTTATAAAGTGCAAACACACTTTACAACAGCGCTGGGGAGAACTGTGGGAAGGAAAAGGTAAGAGAGGTTTAGGAGAATACGTGTCACGTGCTACTCACCCTTCATTAGCTGGCTTCTTGCGGAGGATGCTGGGTCTCGGGGAGGAGACCAGGGTGGGGGCTCCTCCTACTCCTCCCTGGGCATGTGCCTGCACCATGGTGGCAACTGGCTGGGTGGTGCTGAATGTGCTGCTGATGGGGCTAGCTACAAACCCATCAGCCAAAACAACCCCTGAAGAATATAAAACATGTGTTAAAAACAGCCCACAACGTGTCATGTTGTTTTTACTCCATCAGTATCGGTTTAGTAATCACCAGGTTTAGCTTCGGACTGCGCTTGTTGCTGCTGAGTGACTATCGGTGCCTGCTGTAGTCCTTGTGTGCCGATCGGTGCAGACTGGTGCAGGCCCTGCACTCCCATCTGTGCAGGCTGAATGCCCTGCGCATTGATTGGTGCTGGCTGGATCCCTTGGTTGCTGATTTGTGCAGATGGGAGACCGATCCGATCCACTGCCATCAGCTGCATGTGGTTCAGATGGACAGTGGTGGCCACACCTACTCCAGCTTGGGTGGGCAGTGCTGAACTTGGAGCTTGAGGGGTAACTTATTGAGAGGGAAAATAGTGTTCAAGTGACATGTTTGTGCTACCAAGAGTAACCCTTTAGTTTCACATTTACTAAGAACATACATAGAACGTTCAGCATATTTTGTCAACATGTCAATTAATTATATATGTCAAGTCAAATAATCAAGTAACACACACACACACACACACACACACACACACACACACACACACACACACACACACACACACACACACACACACACACACACACACACACACACACACACACACACACACACACACACACACACACACACACACACACACACACACACACACCGCAGTTAGCTGTGACAGGGCTTACCAGGGTACTGGCGGATGGTAGATACAGAGCTGCTGATGGGGGTGTAGGTGTGTGTCAGAGGGTACGACGAGGAGTACGCCGGCAGGAAATACTGGAACTGCACGGGTACAGAAGGCCTTCAAAAGCAAACATGCTAAATTAATTCAACATTCAGCGTCATCTGAATAAGGTATCTGTACTCCTGAGGTTAAATTAGGATAATAGTTTGAATTAAGTCATTAGAATAGGTTTGTTTTCCCTCTAGCCCACATAACAACTATTTATTTAATGCCAGGAGGACAGTTTTATTTTTTTATCATCAGTAGGTTTATCCCTTAGTGTGTCCTCACCATTAACCGGGCACATTTTTCAGTTATTTAGTTTAACATCAGATGCAAGACACTTTTTAGGCCCTAGATTGAGTTCTCTTGGTGAGAGGAGCACTGCCCATGCTGCTTTATGCTTAGGCCCTAGAGCTGTTGAGTTCATATACAGTTATCTTTATGTCATTTCGTTCCTTGGTTTTATTACCCATCAAAATAGTTTGGGGGGAAAAGAATCCCTATTTTTCCACTGGCTCTCCCAGTTTTCCACATACCCTGGTACTTCTCACCTTCTTTTAGCCACTCTACCGGCGTGGTTCTAGGGTTAACAACACCGGTCTGAGGGTCGGTTAGACAACATGTTGGTCCAGACTGAAATAACTCAGTGGCCTGAGTTGTGGGGAATAGCAAATATAAATGAAGGGCAAGTAGGAAGTATGACAGAACTCTTTGCCAGGATAAACGTCTTGTGTGCTAGGTAAAACAAACACAAATGGATAGAGACTATAAATACTGACATCAGTTGAGAATGCAGATTTTCCTCAGTTCATTTTGTTCCACTACGCTTTCCAAACAACTAACGGACACCAGATGTTAACCTCCGTCTCCTTATTGTTGTTCCTGTTCTAACCGTGTCGATTGGCCAACATTGTGTTCGCACCTATTGTCACTTCTTGCTTCCATGGTGACGGGGTTAGGAGAGGACCGATGGCCTGGGATGGGGATGAGGTTGGTTCTCTCTCCGGGGTAGTCGGACTGCACGCGGGATGCAGAGTGGGCGATGGGCTGAGGGACCACTTTAGCTGTAAACACAGAAGAGAAGAAAGATGTTAAAACCTATGAATAGATTCAGAGTAAGACAACGCCTCTTACTTATGAAGCACACACGGTGCTCCAACCGAAGACACCAAACGGACAACTCACCGACAGGGATGGCAGACGTGGTCGCTGCTGTAGCGTGAGAGGAATGCGAGGCCATCGTCATGGTGACAATAGTGTTACTGTTCATTTGGGAATGCGGCACAGAGCCTAAAGATGAGGACGGGATTATTAATAACCGCACAATTTGAAGTTTCATTGTGTACTTTTCATCAAATTGAATAGCTAGTAGATATTTCTATACAAAATACCCATTGTGGTTGTTGATGGCACAGTGTTCGTGGCAACTATTGGTGCCACAGATGCTGCCGCCACTGGTGTCACAGGACTGAAAATGGGCTTCTGTGGGGAACAAAATGTTCAGATGAGTCACTGTATTAAATGACTTTGTATTTCTTGTGCAGGCAGCCATATAGAAGCAGTAACCTGTGTCATGGTGTGTGGAGGCTGAGGCTTTTGAGATCCAATTGCAGGGTGAGACGGCAGCGTGATCCGCGTGGCGTTGTCCCGGGATGTCTGAGACCTCTGAATACTGACAGTTGGCGGAGGAGGGTGAATGGTCAACCCTGGACGCCTGGGGAACAAATGGCTACCTCTTTAGTGCATCAAATCAGGCCCAAGAATGGTTTGTTAAAAGTCCAGAGGAAATAATCAGTGCGGACATAATGACCATGTTACACAAAAGTTTGAATGACTTCTCTTTTTAGCTATATACTGAACACTTTTATCTATTCAGGCCTAACTTAAGATTGTCTTGTTTTATTTTCATTTTCTTCAAAGTGTGGCGCTCGACAGTACATCGCTCTATTGTGCACGAGGACGTTACACTTAGGTACGCTCCATTACAGCCAGCCATGCCAGTTAAGGATATAATACATTTTGAAAGTGAAGTGTTTCAATTACACAATGCACACACAGATGGAGAGTGGAAAGTACCAGTAGTATCAATAAATACATGTGTGAATGAACACAGGAATAAAAGTTGATGATTGAACAATCCTGCTTTAAACAGATATTTACATACACAGAAATAAACAAGTGTAGTTGTTCCAAATTTATTTAATTATTTAATTAAGAATTTATCTATTTATTTCAAAATTAATTCATCTTGTTATCTATTCATATCTGTATTTATTTATTGATACTTAAGTCATTTTTCGTCCTCCACAGCATTGGGCTACATTTATACTGCTTTACAAAATGCTTTAAAGCTGCACTGGATAAAGTCCTTAATCCATATTCAGACTAAATATAGCACTACATTAAAGGACACAAATGGCTGCCATTAAGGAATCATAAGGACAATATAAAAATATAGTTTCCAGGTCACAACAATCACAACAAACTGTTTTGATCTACTTTGCTGTTAAACTAGTCATCAAATGAACTGACTGATTTATAATTCAGTACTTACACAAGCGTCATCTCTACTAAGCCCTTGTCAACACATTGTTGTACTGCTACTTACCCATGGGCCAACTCTGCAGAGTGTGTGACTGTCGGGCTGATCACTGGGGACTGAGTTCTAGTTGCTGAAATGGGGGCCACCACGGTTGGAAGCACGGCTGTAGACGTTGTTACAGGAGGACGGGACTGTGGAAAGATGACATTTTTACAAACCATGTTTCTAAAAAAAGATAAAGCTCCAACATGACATTGACCCTTCTTTAGATGAAAGTACCTGAATAGTCTGGTGGATGATGTGTTGCACTGTGGGCCCGGGGCCCGCGTTTGCTCCGGTGGCTGGCCGCAGGACAGTTTTGGAGCTGGACATTACAGCTGCCGCGGCAGCCCCTACAGGGAGAGAAATACACTGATGTAGAGAATTACACTGCTACATGAGCGGTAAGTGGACCACTGTTTCAAGGTAGGGGGTGGGCAATATGACCTAAAACTTATATCAGTGTTGTTTTTGTTTTTTTGAGGCGACGGTATTATGTCACAGTTTTACTAAATTAAAAAGGTAATTCTACCTCTTTTCACTCTATTGTATGTAAGGGAACTTATCTTAAGAAAGAATAGTTTTGTTAAACAGATGTGTTTATTGGCTCCAAATTGGAAGGAACATAAGATTTAGGCCTTCATGTGTTTTGGGAGTAGCAGTCTGCCCCATAATGTAGGATGATCAGTAAATGTAATGCTAAACATTCTCAGAGTTAGTAGTAACAGCCATGTTGGTGTTTGGAGTAGTGAGTAAACTGTATTGCTGAGCAACCTGGATTTAAGCAATAAAGAATATTTGGTGGGGAAAAAAAGGTGCTACATCGTTTGTGATCTGACATACCACAAATACACCAGTGAAAATAGGAATTGCATTACACTTGAAAGAATTGACATCTTTGAAAAACAAAAGCTGACATAAGCTTTTACATCTCAACCCATGTAAAGAAAGAGATGGAAAATAACACTTTGTGCAGCTTTGACGCTTTGGAACACTACAAAAGCCACATGGACCGTCAGAAGCTCAGCTGCTGCTAATCTAGAGATCTTGCGTGTTGCCTACATTTCCCCCGTGTGACGAGATCCCAGTAAAAATGACGTGGGTTGTGAAAATGATGTGTATGTATACACATATGTGTATTATGTGGCAGTAGCCCAGCAGCAACACTGTCTGTGTGGACCCCACATGTGTGCAACAGGTCAGCTAGGTAGCTGTCACGCACAGGTAAAGGTATGCAGTAGCCTGTATGTAACCATAGTTACGCCCCAGTTCATCAGGTGTTGTGGAAAGTAGATCTCCCTTTGTGTGTGCTAAAACCAAAACACGCGTGTTTATCCCGGTAACTGCCGTAGAATATGACACTGGTCACAATAATGAACACGAAAAGCAAACATCAAGCCTGGCATACTGTTGGTATAACATCATGCATACCTCGGGGTAAATGGGATGTGAAGGTCTGGGGAGGGACCGCAGGGGTCCCGATCTGCAGCGCAGGGGCACTGCCCCGAATGATCTGAATGCTTGCTGGCATCAGGTGGTGTAAGTTGCTAGAGTGACCCTGAAACACAATGAAAGCAGCCCACAGCTTCAGTCATCAGCAGGAAAGAGACAACAACATACACCAACCGACTTCTTGCAGTGCACTCACCTGCTGACCGCTGATAGCGGCCACAGGAATAGATGGGGTTGGAGGAATACTGCTCTCTATGGTGACAGTAATGTGACCAGGCACCTTGGGGGGTATGGGGATATGACCCTGGTTGGAAGCTGGTGCTGGGGCAATAAGACGACTTGGCATAGGTGACTTCAAAACAGCCTAAAAAACAAATGCATTTCAGTTATTTAGCCCTGAAGAGTGTTAAGAACATAGAAATAACAATGTTAAGTGAACCCAAAAAATGGCAATATGAAACAATATGTTGCAATAAAACACTGTTGAATTTGTACAAAGTAATTGTCAGGGTAGACAGTGTGCACATGGCCAGCATGTAAAAAGCAGTTGCTTTGAAGAAATTTTGTTAAAATATCTCTTCAGTCAAAGGGTTCATTCTTCCTAATTAAAAATCATCAAACAAGAACTACGCAAAGCTGGGAAATCTCTTCAGATTTACACTGAAAACAGATGGAATCATAGATTTGCCAATTAATGTATGATTTCATTGTATTGTATTTCTCCCACTTTACTATTAACATGTATAATAAACTTGAAGTTTGAGCAGTAACGGATGTAATCATACCTTCAGCTGTCCTTCGGTGAGCTGTGCAGGCTGGCCCTGTGGGAGGTGGACAGAGGGGGCAGGCACAGTGACAGATGTGCCAGGCTGGATGGACACGGTTTGGGGGGCAGTTTGTTGCTGGCCGTGCATCTGTACTTGTGGGTAAGGCCTGACCACCATGGTCTCCTGCTTGTCATCTCTGAACGCCAAGGTACCCCCACTCGGTGGATGATCCTGCTGCCCGTGGTCAGCATCCCGACTGCTGTCAGCATCTGCACCAGCTAATAAAAAGTAGTTTGATTAAATAGGTGTCTGTCTTGTCATATATAAACTATCCTGCGATTATTTTCAGTGACTATAGATTACCTTGAGGATTTAACGGATGATTGATGGACACCAGGTTTCCAGAAACGGGGATCTGAGGTGCTCCACCGCCGGAAGCAGACAGCCCGTGTCGGGGGAATTGCTGAGAGCTCATTGTATCTAATTATGACCTAAAATAGTGTGACGATTGTACATTAATACCAGTACTAGAAATACTGAAGTTATCATAAAGGATTAAATAAAGTCAGTTCACAATTGCATTCCTTATATTAAAAATGCACGACGGCTACAACAATAAGAGGCTACAAGCTTTAACCCTTTACTGGCGGCGCGGGGACATAAACAGGCTAATGGAGCGCTGCGCAGTATTACCAGCTAGCACAAGAGCCAGGAGCAAGTGGATAGCATTGACGTTAACCAAATAGTGTACAAATTGATACAGTTATGAATACATTTTACTATGAGAAACAAGACATAATTGTGGACCTTATGTTTGCCGTTATATGGCCAATAACATGACAAAACTGCTCGACAACAACCATTTCGATGCTTATCAAATTTCAAGTTTACGCGCAAGTACAAAAACGACTTTTCGACTGTCTACACCAAAATGACCAAATGCGATATCTGCTCAGTCAGATCATGCACACTGTGGTTGCTGGTTTTAGGTCGGTAACCTTAAAACTAAAAAGCTACCTTGTTAGCCAGCTATGTTAGCTAGCAGCAGGCTAACATTAGAATCGCTTACCCAGCTGCCGTCCGCTTTTTGTGCTAAATCCTGAACTTTTTGCAGAGTACAACGGCATATACTTCGTAGGGTTAAATAAACAAACACGTATGTACATGTGTGCATATTTTACCGTATTGTTGAGGTACTAGGCAATGGTCGTTTTGTGGATTACAATTTTTTCCATTCGTCTTTTCTTTTTTCCAACATGTAAGCCGGAAGAACGGTCAAGAAGAGACAGACCTCCCTGTTTCATTCCACCAATCAGAGAAGAGACTCTCAGATTGCTGACCAATCGGAGCTCCGTAAATGTTAAACTGCACAATGGAGGGGGACTCCTGGACTCCCGGGGGGACCCGCTACGAACTGCAACACTAGAGTCACATGGTCGACGGAGGCAGCCGAATTAGCACAGGAGCTAACCTGCTAGCACTGCCAGTTGGCCATCATTGACTGTGAAGACTACTATTAAAATGGTATACGATATTATACAATGTTGTCATAAATAGCTAAATGAATGGCTTTCTCTGATCAATGTTATGTCTATAGCCTACTCAATTGCAAGTACAAATCCTGCATTCAAAATACTTTAGAAAAAGAGAAAATTATTAACTAAATGTATCAAGTATCACAATTAAAATGCAGAGACATCTCTTAAGAGTTACAATATGTAGGCCTATGTGGTTTGGTTATTATTGACGCAACAACAAGCATAAGCATGTAGCTGGTCCACGCCTATGTACTTTAAAATCCTAATGCATCATAGGTGTCATGTTATGCATGTGACATCCTAAACTACAATAGCGGCCATATAAATGTGGTGGAGTAAATATGTGTCTCTGAAATGAAGTGGATGTTTAAAGTAGCATGCATGACATAGGCCTAGGCTTCTCAAGTAAAGTAGGCTACAAGTAGCTCAAAGTTGTTCTTTATTGGGCTGCACGTAGTGAATTAAATGTACATATTAGTACTTTCCACCAATGCCATTAGCTGTGTATTTGACAGTTTCAACATTAAATGATAAAGCGTTTACATTTAGTGTAGCCCAGTGAAGTGAATGAAATGCTCCTAAAAAGTCCTCGGCGATCTCCGTCTGTCACGTGACCATCGCCTTGCAGGTGGTAGCGGTCTCTCAAGTCTCCCGCTTTCCAATCTGATTGGAGCTGGCTCCCAGTGCACTAGTGCTACTGCAGTACTTCCAGTGAAACACTAGAGAGCAGTAGCTAACTACAGTAATGTCTTAGGGCTTATATCTACGGTATGCCCCTATGATTTTTGACCTACCGGTCAAGTGTGTGTGAGCTGATCTAAAGAGAATTTGACATGGGACAGAAGAAAAACACGGATGTAATTAAATAATACAATTTAATGATTGCTGAATTCCGTTGAGCTGCTTCAGTTTTAGGATCCTGGTTTTGTGCATGTTGTCTCACTGTCCCATTACCCTGGCTTACTACAATTGAATAGAACAGAGCCATTGTTAATGTTATCAGTAGGAAGTAGTAATCTTTGCAGTCTAAATGACTTTTCATTATGTCCATTTCAACTTTATGAATATTTCGGACATTTTTCTGTGAGCAGTTCTCTTTCCAAGACTGCACAGAGTAGTGGTGGGTTTGCATCTTAAGAAATTGCCTTTCTGGGTGAGACAAGTGTCAATTGTATGGAAAACCCATTTCCGCCAATGTGATGGGGGGGGTAAAAGAGAGATCCTGTAATTCATTATAATGAGAAACTTTCTCAAAATAATGACTTATCGCAAAATATTGACTTAGTATCGCAAAATGATGGGGTCATGTTGTCAGCGGTCAAACAGTGTGTGACTGTGTGTCCGTGTGCTTTAATAGATTCCCTGTGTGAGGATTCCCTGTTTTTCTGGGTATTATTCAAACAACCATCAACAAATGTTTTTATTTTTGTCTAAAGACCAATGATTCATACTTACACAGATTTGAAAAAACATCTAAACTTCAGCTTTACTAAGAAAACTTTCACGTTACCTCCGAGAGTATTTAGCTTGATTTTTTTTAAACTACAGATTTGAAAACACCCTTTTAGTCAAAGAGCTCATATTATTGTATCAAGAAATTATTAGATCTAGAAAAACACAACACAGACATTTATTTCTGGTTCAGCACCACTAGGGCTGGGTATCGGTACTCGATACCTTTGAGCTGTCAACCCAAATAACCCAGTACCAAGTAATATCGAAACTTTTCCAGTCAACCTGCATTCATTACTTTTTGTACCCAGATCTTTAAAACAGTTATTGTTTGTATGGTTTTGCTTGCATCCAATCATCACAAGCGTTCTTCAACATGTGATTGGCCAACTACTGCAACAGCTACAACCCATACAGTCTGTGGTGTGGTGAAGTGGAGTTCGGAGTTGGCAGTTCAGAATGCCGAGATGCCACCAAAATGTTGAAAAATATAGCTATACTACATACACATGCAAAAATAATTATTTCATGGAAAAATGGGAGTACGAGTAACATAATAAAGCAACTCATCAAGCATGGAGAAAACTTCAGTGTGGAAAGCTGCACTATGTTTGCTAGAAAAAAAAGGAAAGAAGAATGCATTCTGCTCTGGCAACATCAATGAAAGTGATTCATGATTACCTTAATATCCCTGACCTTTCACCTGAATGCACACTATTCATTCCACAATCCCACAGAGGTCTAGTCAAGTACATCATCTTTTACATCCACCTGGGCCATAAAGGGTTGTATAAAACATTCCTGCATGTCGAGGCATGACCACTAAATTCCCCAGCTGTGCTCACTCCCTCACATACACTTGTAGGTATGTTGCTTTAACTGAGAACTTGTGAAACCCTCATGGTAAGCATTCTTTGGATATCATTGCTGACTACTTAATAAAATGATGGGTTGTCAGGAAATTTAGTTGAAATGAATTTCCACAAAGAAATAAGAAAATAAGAAGTTACCAACTACACAGAATAAAGCAAGCTAAGACTAGTGTGACATCCAAGTATGGACATGTGTCTGCTGATGGGGGATTTTCACTGTTATTCAGACATCTTTTAACTCATCTTCTTAGTATGAAGTCTATCTTATGATCTCTGCTATTTCCCACACTAATGTCCCACTTACTCACTTGTCTACATTGTTAATTACTCATTGAGATTGTAGACTTAAAGAAACCAACTAGCTCACACCTGGCTACAAAGTGTCTGATCTTTACCGCTGACTCAGGTGCCATTGTTTTCATTTAGCCTGGAGATCATCCTTCACGGTGCTTCTCTGCTTTGCTTCAGACACACAACATTTTGAGTCATGCACCCATTCCTTTCCTACAGTGAATCAGTTTTTCTGGGTTGTGAAGCTCAGTTGATTCACTGGGAACTGCTGGCAGTCCAGACACACACACACACACACACACACACACACACACACACACACACACACACACACACAAAACTTGGTGCTTCATGCATGTTGAAGAACACTGTCCTAGCTTGTTTGTTGAGTTTGTGTTTGTGTTGCCTGCTGCTGGAAAAGAGGTTAATAACTCAACCAAAATACTTATGGCCATAAAACCAAAACAATGAGCTGAAAGAAGCTAAAACACAGATCTATCTCTAGGAGTATGAAGTGGATGGGAGATAAGTGGTAGAGGAGCAGGACAGGTGTGGTTCTCTTGCTGCTGCTCAACCACAGTCAACACCCAAAGCAAAACACATTCATACCTTTGGCTTACCAGCCACACAATGTTGCATTTGACACGACCCTAAAAATTAGCTGGAAGTAGCCTGCTATCTGAGAGGTTTGCTTCATCTCAGTAACGGCCCTAAAATTAGAGGACGGTGCCCTGATTTATGTGGAAAAGTTAAGGGGGTGGGGGCACATTCCATGACTGCTGTCGGCAGGAAGTTTTGGAATCTCCATGGATATTAAGGCAAAACACAGAGCTCCACAGTTATTTTTTCCAAGTATTGCGCACAGGCTTTTAGTGCAAAATATGCTCCAAAACCTCCAAAAGGAGACAGATGATTTGTTACCAATTGTCCCCTCTAATGCTGCCAGACACATTGATTTACTCACATTATGACACAAATAGTGCATGACTTTAAAAGTGTAAAACTGTAGAGGAAAGACATATATAAGCAGAGCAGATCGGCACATACGTAATGACAGCATGTAAAGAATGCACATTATTTCACATGACTCAACAGTTTACTGACAAACAACAAAACCCTTCATTATCTCAGAACAACTTCATTGACATCTGTACTTGATCCACTATGACTGATGCTGTGGTCAAGTGAGAACCATTCACAGTTGTCGGCAGTCAAAGTGATGAAATCATGGTGATAAAGGCAACAGACCTGACAACAATCACAGTTATTCCTGCAGGACTCCAGATGTGTGTGGAATGCATACACGTACGCAGGATTGAATTTTTCTTTGTTTTCGGACACTTGAGCGCCCCCAGGAATGACTCTCCTCATGTGAAGCTGTTCAAACTTGGCACTGTATGGAGTCACGTCATCATAACCTTTCACCCACAGAACCCCCTAATACCTCTCACTTTGGTGGGGGCTCTTGTCTTACATGTACTGACATCAGTTGCGGGACGAAATGTCTGAAATGTGATCTGTCTGAGCACGAACGGGACCAAAATAATAGTATATCACAGTCAGACCCCAAGGTGCTACATGTGTCCCGGCTGAAAAAAGGTATTCAGCAGATGGAGATTTATTATTGCAGCCTTTCCGAGCTGAGAAAAGTAGCACTCGGCTACAACAAGTAAAGGCAGTGGGAGGAAAATGTGTGGCATCAATGGAATGCCATCCAAAGCTCACCAGGGGGAACAAGGAAGCCAAAAATATTTACATTAAAAGTCTAAGTTTACAGGGGAATCTTTGCATTTAAAGGCTGCATGAACTTCTTGGAAATCTACTAGACACATCATACACATAAAAGCAACGCAGCAAAGCAGTTAGCAACATAGGCTCACATAACAGAATCTATGCTTTGTTACGGTCAGCAGAACCGCTCCTATTGTGAGTCTGAGCAGGTCTGAAATTTTACATTATGTAAAACAAGATCTTCTGTTGATGATGAGACTAAAAAGCTAAAAATGTTTTGAGTAAGTTAGATTGGCTACTTGTATGAAACAATCCGGTCTTAGACTCCAACTCTATTCTCGCATCTCAAGTTGCTAATCGGACTGTAAACAACAAACAGCGCATTTATTTGAAGCTGTGATTCTGGCAACCTGGTAAATATATTCACCGATCTGAGAGCTCTGTTTTGGTCTCTCAATAACCGAGGGAAATATTCGTCTCTTTAACTGCTAAATGCTTTACTTTGTTAGTCGCTTACTTTGACTGTCTGCCTTTTGTTGCCGGGCAGGTGGGTTTTTACAGCTGCCTGTTGAAACAGAAACAAGGTTTAGGAAAGTGATAAGAGTGAACTAAAAGTGCAATAGTCCTCAACAAAAGCAGTAGGCCTATATTTAGCCATATTTTGTTGAAATAAAGTTTGGAACATACTGAGCATAGGCTACATATTAAAGCAGTGAGATGCATTGTTCCTTAAGAGTGGTTTAAGGACTGTCTGTGGAAACTGTGATACATTTTGTCCCCTCTAAAAATTAGACACCAATGGAATCCATCGTGACCATCATGAACTTAAGCTGACCACAGCCTCCATATTCTCCACGAAGGACAGAAATACTAACTTTTTACAGCCATCTTTCCAACCAAAAGTAGGTGAGACTCAGCAGAAAATGACCATATAGCTCTCTTAAAAACGAAAAGTTGAATTCATAAGCTATAAAACACACCCTTGCTTACTTCACCACCCTCAGGGGTTTTGGTGGTACAGCCTTACTTTGTAGGCCTATGACCAGTAGCTTGTAGTGGCTAATGTTAGCTATTGTTAGCTAACTTAAGACAGCTGTTTAATAGCTAACACTACTGGGTTATAGGGTCCTGTGTAGACGCTAACCCTTGTTTTGTGAAACTCTTGCGAGATTCTTAAGGTATCATTGACCTCGAATAGTTATGGTTAGGACAGGTCGTCGGGGGGTGTGAGTCTCCCAAGAGTTTAGGATTACCATCTAGACACGGCCGAGTTCACTGAAGTTCACTTATTGTGTATATTTTCTCTACTTTGGCTAATGATACACTAAAGCTCCTTTCACACATCCTGTTTAAAGAGAGTATTGTGCTATTCCGCCTCGCTGTTCTGTAAGATTCGGACATGGAATGGGGGCGTTGTTGCTCCGCCCTAAGTTGGCAGTGGAGGTAGTCACAGAGCTGACTCATGAGCCGAACAGACGTCAGTATAAAAGGGACTACACGCACACACACAAGACGCGGATGAAGTTATGTTACACGTCATGCCGACATGTTATCTAAAATCACAGACTGGAGCAGCATTATGGCAACATTGATTGGTTCAGTGTATAAAGCAAAGCCGACCTAATGGCAGATCTTCTTTATGAGATTGCGGAATCTCTGTGTAAAAGAGGTTTATGTTTTAGTTTATCCCGTGTGTTACCCCAAGGTTAGGAAAATTCAAATGGAAGGTGCATTACATAAATGTAAAAGTTTTTAATTTGTGGTTTCAGGACCAACTTTTCTCTTTATTCTGCCACGGTATGGTGTCACCCAACAATTTAGTTTTAGATTAACTGAATTCTGAAATTATGAGGGAAATAATGCACCAACTATGCTTGAAGTACAGAATATTGTGGTTGATATTCCAAAGGATCCCTTCAATGTTAGCAGCAAAAAAGCCAACCTTTTGTATCTGGTTGTGTGCCTAATATATTCTTAAACGTGTTCCTGCAAGAGGTTATTGTCGAGTTGTAGCATGTCACATTATGCCTCTTATTGATAAAGATGGACCATAGCATAGAATATGGGTATTGAATAAACAAACAGGAATGGGGCCTTTAAATATTAAAATATCTATCTGACACCTCAGATGTTCAGTAGAGATTTTGTATGGAGTCAAATTAATATGCTGTATTAAACCAGTGCAACATACAAAAACAGAAAGCCTTTTATCAGACATATATTAAGAATTTTAATCTATTATAGTGAAATGTTATGGCATACAAATGATCCTTTACAAAAGTTCACAGCAACATCAAAATGGGTCAACCAGCCGAAGCAAGGCACCTTAACAGGACCTTTTGTATTTGACATTGGTTATAACTTAAGGTAGGGTACATCTTTGGCACCAAAAAAACAAAAACAAACACAGTATACAGATGAAAAAAAAAACACTACAAAATATATTAACTTCTCTCACTTCAAATAGCTATTCATGTAAACACATTCCAAAAAGAGTGAAGGGTATTAACTTAAACGGACACACTGCATTGACCAGCAAACACATTGTGATGGAAAATATGGTGAAAAAGCTTGAAGGGGAATACCAGTCAAATGTGGGACAATACTCTTGTTGATAATGTTGTGAAGATGGAATCTGACAATTCAACAATTTAAAAATGTAGGATAATTCATTAGCTTAGCGGTATTCCCCTCTGAAGAGTAGAACAAATCGGAGTTGTGGCACATTCCAGTTAAATACAAAAAGGGACAGTCCTGAAAAACAGGAGTCTACATTCAGCAGTGTTCAGTGATCCTACACTATGCAGGGAGAAATAAATAGAAGATTCCATGTGAAGGATATAGTCCACTCAGAAATGTGAGATACTTGAGCAATGAAGACAACACAGCTGAATATAACACAGTGGTGGGGACAACAAATAGAATAGCAAATGCAAGCCAATTATAGTTGACCATTTCTATGCTCATGGTAGAACCAGCTACCACCACTCAGAAGAAATAACCAGCCCCAGAAAGAGAATCATGTGGAGAATGCGTGCCATTTTAACAAGGGCGAGGGGTCAGACTTTAGATAGCCTTTTTCTTTTACGGGAGCATTCCCTCAGTGAGGGAATGTGAGAAGATTAGCTCCAGTGTGTCAGTGGAGGGGAGCGAAATGCTGGGCAGTCGCCATCTGAGGCCCCCGAACATTAACCCGGGATCTGGAAAATTAGACCCCCGTGATACACTGTCAATCCTCGCAGGCTTTTTTAAGCGAGAAGTGAGCAGACATCCTGCAGGCTTTGCATTCAAAGTTTCTAAATCTTCTTCGGAGCTGTAAGCAGGACCCCGAATGTATTTTAAAAGAGAGGAGCAACTGTTCATTTAGGTTCTGTTAAACAGAATAATCCCCAAACATGGCATGAAAACACAGAAGATGCTTATATTATAAATATTCCCATTACTTACAGTGGTAATAAGCTCGCTACTGGAAATTCAAAAATAAACCAAACAACATAGAAGGGTTGCGCTCTTAATCCAGAGATGTGAGTATAACTGTATATCATTTAAGTGGAGCAGAGCAAGGCCAGAGATCCTTGTTCTTCTCACCTCTCAAATATAAAAGTAACATCACAATATGAGCAGCATTTACAAATATAAATACAATACATAACTAAAAAAAGTAACATGCACAACAAATGTATAAGCACAACCAGCAGCCAGGTTCCTATCACAGAGCAGAATGCTGTCCAGGTACCTCGGAGAATTCTGACCCTTGAGGCAAATGTGAGTGTTTGTGAATTGCGCAGTCGAAAGAAAGCTCAGCTCTCATTACACATTCTGCTCTCTGCATGTCGGTGAAGGTGAAACGGCTCTGCTCACGTCGGACGATCAGCCTCTTTCTTTACTTGTGGTCAGACGTAGAGGAAGGCCTTTATCACCTCGGACCATTAGTCTCTGTCTTCGTTGGCTGTCGCTGTTCAGTCATAGCAGCGGCAGTGAGCACTCAAATGAGGATTTCAACCACATCTGCGTCTGAGCTGTTGATGCTCTTGAATGTCTTGAGTGGCTCCTCTGTGGTGTCTACAGTGAAGATACAATTAGAAGATTAGAAAATAACTTTGATATGCTACAGCTACTGCAATGCTGGCTATTTACAACACTGCACACAACCTGTTTAATTAGCCTGTCCGGAATGACACCGTATTAGGGCCATTGTAGGTAAAAAACAACAACAACGTAATAATACATTACGTATCGGGGTAATATTCCCCGAAAAAACTCTGATACTTCATCTCAGCAAATATTTGAGTGTTTTTCGTGTAAATTTGTTCCCGTAAATGTACCACTTTAATCTCAGAGAATATCCTAGCATTGTTCTCGTAAATCCATTTTTTTTTTCCTCGGAAGAATACCGCCCCTACTATTTTATTTTTTAGCTACAATGGCCCTAACATGTTTTTGTAGTCTTGATCCAGCGTCTGGTTATGCTTTATATAATTGTCAAATAGAAAAAAGATCAAAGCGCCTCCTGTCAAAATGGACAGAGCAGTTTGTGTGGTAGTGATTGGGTGTCAAATGCTTAACAAAACAATAAACCCACCAGTGGAAGCTGCTGAGATCACTTCAGATGTCTTTAGCTTGCCATGCTCTGCTGTGAGCTCTGGCTCATCCGGGACCTCGTCGCTTTGGGTGCTGCAGTCTCGGCTCGGGGCCCTGGGCGGTCCCACCACGCGGGGTTGGGGTGGCAGCGCAGCGGAATCTGTCTGGTCATCTGAGAGGCTCTTTCCTACAAATGCAGACAAAGGGAGGAGGCTGCTTAGTTACCCGCTTGTATCCACATTTACACACTCCTGAACATCTGCCCTCTGCGGAGTTCTTCCCATGACTATTCTGGATCGGGCTATTCTGGAGTGAGAGATGATATGCATTCCAATTTAAAAAAAGTTGTCCATTTGAAGAACATGAAATGCTTGTCTCCAACTCAATACTTTTTTTTAGGAAGAGCACATTCTGTCTGGCGACAGTCTGCCAGTTGTCGCTTGATAAAGCATGTGTCATTAAAGATTCTGAATTCCTCGGTATTGCTTGAAGCATGGCCGGCAAACATCTTGCACTCACCTTTACTCTCCGTGCTGCTGGTCACACTGTTGATAGAGGGGACGGACCTGGCAGGACGGAGTCCCCTGTTTCTCCAGCTTTCCCTGCTCCCATCTGGAGCGCTGCTGGATGACTTTGATCACAGCATCTTTCTCCAGGAGCTGAGCATGAAGTGCGCGGATCCTAAACATGTGGAAGACACCATTAGATCACAAACCAAAACAAGAGTAGCAGGCCAGTATCTAAAAAGGACAAGGAAAGATGTTTACCTGTTCTCCATCTCCTGATGTCTGTGACTCGACAAAGGCAGGTCTTCATTAAAACTGCTGTTTGGTGAATGTCGAGGTGAATGATTGATGATGGTTGTATCTCTGCAAAGAAAATACAAGACTGTTAATAAACTTTGCTAAACTTCAACAAAATAGTAATTATCAAGCTGTTTTTGTCCTTGCTATACGTCTCCATGTTTTTTCGTACCTCTGTGCGGCAGCAGTGGCAGCTGCATCCATGGCAAACTGCCTCATGGTGCTCTCCTCCAGGTACTTTTGCTCCCACTTGGTGATGTCTGCCTCCAGGGCCAGAACACGCTCCTCTTTCTCCCTCAGCTGCTGCTGCAACGTGGAGGAGCTCAGTTCTGAAGCCGTGGGGTCAGCTGCCCGTTTCTGAGACTGAGATGATAGACAACCGTTGTTAACATTTGGAAACAAATACCTTTAATGAATAGTTTGATAATTTGGGAAATAAGCTTAGTTGCTTTTTTTTGGCGGCAGTCAGAGGAGAACTCTCATATCTCTATGCTAAATATGAGGAAATATAGCAACATATGGTTAGCTTAGCTTAGCATAAAGACTGACAGTAGGGGAAAGTGCTAGCCTGGCTCTGTCAACAAACAAAAAAGTCTGGTGACCTTTGGAGGTGCTGGGAGGTTAACTAGTTGTTTCCCAAGCTTCCAGCATTTATGCTAAACTAAGCTAAACTATGCTAAGCTAATAGACATGCCACTCTAGCTTCATATTTAGCATACAGATGTATGAGTGGTATCACTCTTCTATTCTAACTTTCGACAAGAAAGCAAATAAGCATATCTTCCAAAATGTTGAACCAGTAGGTACAAACAAAAGCCATACAAGTCTTTGTTACTTCCTCCCCTCACCTGTTGTGCCCTGAGGCTTTTCAGTTCCTGCTCCAGTCGCGTACGTAGCCGCAGCTCCAGCGCCTCCCTCTTCTCGCACGCTGCCTGCAGTTGAGCCAGCGAGCTCTGCAGTCTCTCCACCTTCTCCACGTAGGCTCTCTTTCTCTGCAGTTCTTCATCCAGCTGCCGGTTGCGGGCCTGCGTCGAGGCCAGGGCCTGCTCGAGCAGCTCCCGCCTCCGCTGGCACTCCTCCCCGGAGACGCACAGGTGCTGTATCTGCCTCTCCAGTTGTTCGCGCTCACGCTGCTGCTCCTCATCTAAGATAAAGAAAGGGGGAAAGAAGAGGTGAATGGTGGTCAGTAATAGTGACATGAACCTGGAAGATATTGAGCTGGTCATGAGTCACATATGGGTTTTTGGTTAGAAAAAAGGTCTGTAGTTAAAACAAGCATAACAGATTTTCATGTTATGTTTTGTTTTTACGACCCAAAATAAATCTGTAAACACTTAAAGAAGCTTTTAAGTGTCTTAAAAAAGGCTGTTGCTAACATGTGGCTAAATGAGACGACAGAGGTTGTCATTAAATGTCATCATGATTATTCTAGCCTGACTTTAGCTTTTTGGCAGTTGCATTTAAAAATCATACAAGTACTTTTCATTTGTGGAGATTATTTTGCTAAACAAATCGTGCAAGTGTCATAAACTCCAAAATCCAATTGAAAATATCCCATAGGCTCTTTGTCGAGGTAACTGACACCAACTTCCTGGTTGGCCTACAACAATACGCACTCTAAGTGAAATGAAATGAGGTGAAATAAATGCTAAAGAAGGGTATACAAGACTATTCAGTGGCTATTGATGGGTCAGTCAATCAGATACATAAACTCAGTGAGTTCCAGTGTGTACTATAAATCTCATTTACTTATTAAAAGCTATGCCATGATTTAATGAACACTTTCAGAATGGAAAGCCGGTTTATCTGTTGTGCCACTTTAAAAAGAGGGTTGATTACACAACATGAGTGCATGCCTGTGCAGGGAATGCAGACTTCCTCTTATCCACTTACGCACACAGGCGTAGCTTTGTACTTGGAAAAGCTCTGGAATGCTTCTAGGGACGTGAAGTAAACAAGCAGCTCAAAATATAATTCAAGTGGTCCTTGTAACAAAAAAATACATCCACGACACATCCCACTATTGTAATTTAGATGAGAGTTTGCTACTGTTGGTACAAGATAGCTGTTTCCAGGAAAGGCAGATGGACAATGGTTTTCAGACTGACGGCGCAGGACAATCATGTGGCTGTTTAAAATACACAGAAGATGAGTAAACTGAGGTCAATTGGGTTTACTCAACAGCACATCCCTGTACAGAGCAGAAAAGGAGCAAAGAAATATTCGCAACTGGCAGATCATGAGGTAAAGAAATGCCCAAACAAGGAGAGCGAGCTGGCCAGGGGTCATCTTGAGTGGGGCCTGGATGACCCTGGAGTCCCAGACTTATTAGTTCCCCTTGAGGAGGGAAGTCAGCAGTGATGCAAAACTGAGCATGGGGGGGGAGAGACAGCCTGAAATACCTAAAAAGATTCCTGGAATTCAGGCCACATTTACTACATCTATGAAAAGTAGCTGCCGGCTAAGTGTCAAGAGTCACTCTTAACATTAGAGATAGATGTTTGTGCCCAGACATACACGGCCTTTATAACACACCACCTTACTGAAGGAGGAAACCAATCCCTGCTGAACTATGTTCCTGCCATTGTTAAGTGCTTCACAGGGCAGTGGGATTGTCAAATCAGATAGAAAACAAAATACATCCTTATGTCTTCCTACTCCTGTCTGTCATGAGCCATGCCATGAGACTGATTCAGGATAAAGGACAATAAACGTACTTTGCTCCAGCAGTTTAACGAACACATGCTGTCTCTGGTCTGAACACTCGGCCTCCTTGGCTGCTCGCTGTTTGGTAGCCGAGTCAAGCTGATCTGTCCAGAAGAAAACAAACCAAACATGACGGTTACACACATTAAGTTACATTTAAATAGAATATCAATACACTTAAAAAACCCTAACCCTACGGCACTCACACAGTATATATATATATATATATATATATATATATATATATATATATATATATATATATATATATATATATATATATATATATATATATATATATATATATATATATATATATATATATATATATATATATATATATATATATATATATATATATATATATATATATATATATATATATGGCTTCTTTCAAATAAAAAGCCCTACATTTGAAAGCAGGACGTGCATTACAGATGACGAGCACATACCTCTCAGGTCTCTGTTAAAGTCGTGCATCCTCTTAATCTCGGCCTCTAGTTTATTCCTCATTGTTTTCTCCAGAGTCTCCCGCTTGGCCGAGCCTTTCATCAGAGTCTCGTAAGCTTCAGATATCCTTTGAATCTCCAACTCCAACTGGGAAGAAAATGTGAGAAAATGATCAGTCTCGGGGAGACATTCATTGTCTGGATTGTGGTTGATGTTCAGTTGTTCATATCAATGAGGACAATTAGTCATCTGTACAAATGCCGCCCTTTTTCCTTTTTTACTGCCTACAGGCAAATGGCTTTTTAACTATGCGCAACAGAAAAGTGAGAATTAACATTCCTGAGTGAACTCTTGTGAGTCTGAGGTGTCAAGGCCTTTATCTCCTTCCAGGGCAATACGCCAGCATGTTTGAAAGACAAAAGAGGTGGGAAGTGTTGCAGGCATTCCAGAGGAGAAAACTCTCAACATCAAACTTTGTGTAAGTCACTAACCATTAAAATATGATAAAAACTCAGAGATTGTCTAAGAAGTGCACCAACCATTGGGATCTCTCTCCTTAACGGCCAGACAGGTTATCACCCTGACATGTACTGGCAAAGAAAAGTATTGTTTTTACGATTTCCACACCTACTTATGAGCCAACAGCTCCGTTGATCACACCACCTTCTCCTCTCACCTTCTGCAGCCTGGCAGCCTTCTCGCTGTAGACCTCCAGCTCCTTCCTGAGCTGCTCGTTCTCCCGCATCAACGCGTCGGTTTGAGCCGAGTTATCGCCGGAGGCTGCGCTGGGGATGCTGTGAGCCACTTGGAACTGAGCGGACACATACCTGCTGAGGAGAGACACGAGTGATTCATTACAACGCTGCGGGAAACCACAAGGCTTTGGAAATACTGAATGAAAGTATTGTTAACTGGGGCTGCAACTAACGATTATTTTCATTATCAATTAATCTGACGATTGTTTTCTCGATTTACTGCTTGGTCTGTAAAATGTCAGGAAATAGTGATCCCAGTTTCTAAAAGTCCAAGGTGATGTCTTTAAATGTCTACTTTTGTCAGTTCAAAACCAAAAGAAATTCATTATATGATATAAACAAAAACAGGAAATCTCCAGCATTTACTGACTCCACATTGTCGTCCATCGTTTTTAGTTACCTGTGATGCTGCGAGTAGAAGGGTGGAGGGGGCTCTCTGGAGTATTGTCCGTGCTCCTGTGAGTGGCTGAGCATGTATCCAGGAAGTCTGGCAAACAGAGGATAGTCCGGAGGCGGCCCACGCTGCTCTACATACTGTTGGGCGCCTTGCCTGTCAGCAGCCACAGCGTTTGTAATATTATTATTATACAGCTGTGGATAGCTGTGTGAAGAGCTCAGGATGTCTCGGGGTGCGTTCCTCTGCAGAGAAAGCTGCATGAGCCTCTCACTGAGGGAGCGAGCGTGCTCCCTCTTCAAGTCCCACTGTCCCTCACTGTGACTCCCCATTATGTCCATGTCCTGCTCGGCCTGCCCCTTCTGGGAGATCAAATACTGGGAGTGAGCCTTAGCCTCTTCATAGGTGGGCAGCTCCTCTCCATGGAGCTGATACAGATGGCACACCTGGCTCTCGGAGTGCAGGCAGTCTCCTTGGTACTCCTGGCCTTGTGGCTCCTGTCGTGTGGACATCTGGATGCACTGGGTCTCCTCTTGAGTCAGGCTCTCCAGAGAGGAGCGAGGACTGCCGTTGCCCCCGCCGCCGCTGCTGTTGCTGCCTCCACGCAGGGCCTGCTGCTGGATAGCCAGAAGCGTGCGCGTGTCCGTCAGATTCCCGTAGCGGAGCTGCTCTTGGATGAGACGGTGCAGGACCGTTCCAGATGAGCCTTCAGCGGTTCTCATTTCAGTCCGTGGGAAATGAGCAAAGAAAACAGCCTCCAGGTGGCAGTTAGGTGCTTTGCAATTCACAAATCTGAAGGAAGGATAATAATATCGATCAGATTTAGCACTGCACAACATTTGTTACATATTTATCCTATCAGCAGAGCATTTTTCAGGTTCTTAAACCCCATTGTATTGTTATCATCAATGGTAGTGGGGCTGCAATTTAAGATTATTTTCTATGAAAATGCCAGAAAATAGTGAAAAATGTCCATTCCAGTTTCTCAAAGTCCAAAGTGATGTCTTTAAAGGTCATGTTTTGTCAAACCAAAACCCAGAGATATTCACTTCAACATGATAGAAAAACATTCTTTTCATTTTTAAATTCTTCTAATGCACAAATGACTTTAGCTATAAGTGCATGAGCTGTTGGAAATACCCCTGATAGTGATGTCAGTGCAGATCCAGTTTTATTGCCCACATACACTTTAAAGCATAACTTTATCTGGAAGCCAGACATAAGTGTAATACTAATACAGTTACTATAATAAACATCACAGACTCAGACAAATACACTGATTCCCCAAATGTGACATGATGTATAGACCCAAACAAAAGAATACAGGAAACATTGCAAAAACATGTAAAATGCCTCTTCATGAAAACATTCATGTTCTCTTAAAGCTCCATATGTGAATTAATATGATACAATCTTACTGCGAGGCTTTAAATCGACCAGAAACTCGACTTTATAAGATTCATTTCAAATGTTTGATATGTGTTGAAGTACCCATTTAGTTCAGGAACTAGAACAAATAAATGCATTTGACTTTTCCATCATCTTTTAACAAAACTCGCATGATTAATCCACCAGTCAATACTGCGCCATGCACAGAATCCGTCCCAATGGGACTTCTGGTTATCAAGCATCCAAACACAATCCGGCCGAGAGATAACACCTCGGTAAATAAAAATGTAAAACTTACCAAATGATAGTTATCATCACACAGGAAACAGTTTACGGTGGCGTAATATCTCAGTATTCTGCGCTCAATTCAACAAAGTCCACAAGTTTCCCGAGCTCCTTCCTCGACGTACGGTGTGAGCGCGCCGACGGGCAGCAGCAGACTGAGCAGACCGAGCTGCGAGCTGCACGAATAAATAACTGAGGGCCGATTGTTCGCTGCGGCTGGAATGACAGGAATGTAAAGGCTCCAAGTCCCTGTGGGATCAAAAGCAGAGCACAGGGGAGGAGAGGAGGAGGAGGAGGAGGAGGGTGAGAGGAGGAGGAGGGTGATAGGGGGAGGGGGCGAGAGGGCAAGAGGAGGGGGGAGCAAAAATTGGATTCAGAGCAGCAGCAGCACTCTATCTCAGCTGGCTGCTTGTATCATGTAAAAGAGCTTGTTGTTGTTTTTGTTGTTCTGTAGCTTGAGGAATGTTAAGTCCCTGCCGCTCCTGCAGTTAAAGGAGTTAACTTACAGTTTTAGGTGCAACAGAGGAATGTTTATTTGTGAGACCGCAGGATCATAAAATGCAGTATTACAACCTCACGGTCATAAAGTGTTATTGAATTACTCAGGAAAATATCCAGAAATATGATGATGAATAAGGATTTCTGTGTTTAAAAAGAATCAAGATACAAGAGAAGTGGGGGAAATCAAGATTAAGGCCAGAAGTTTTGTTGAAATGTTATATTTATATCCGCTGTTCTGTAAAAAAAGAAAAAAGTCAGAATTAGCCATGCTCAATACAGCTCTCTCTGTCCCGGTAGACTATTGTTTCTATTTTTGTGTCTTGTTCTATTGTACCACTTGTTAAAATTCACAATAAAATAAAAAAATGTGAATAAAAGAGTCCTATTTGGAAAATGCAGTAATCTATAAAAATAAATAAATAATTATGTTTTGTATGTTGAGTTTTCATCTATAGTGAAACAGCTGTCAGATAAATGAAGCAGAGTAAAGTAAAGTACATTTCTGAAATGTGGTGAGGTAGAAGTATAAAGTACCTAGAAACTGTGCTAATCACTTGAGAAAGAAATCATGATATTTGACAAAACACAAAACCACAGTCTCAATCTCACATTGCAAAAGGTGGTGAAATGATAAGGGATGCAGCTAATAGCTGTTTCCATTATCGATTCATCCATTAATATATATTTTAGTCTATAAAATGTCAGAAAGCACCAGGTGATGTATTCAAACTCCTTGCTTTGCCCAACCAACAGTCGTTTGGGGTTTAACAAAGAAAAACAGCAAACTCTCACATTTCAGGAAGCTGGAAACAAAGAATGTTTGACAAATGTCCTAAATAATACTGTCATTCAAAACTGTTTATTAATATTCTGTTATATTCGACTGATAATTGGCACTAAAAAAAGCTAAAAAGATATTGAACTGAGACCTCATTATAATTTGTGTGAATTAAAGCTGAACTGGTGGATTTGACCTTCTTTACATGATAGAAACGCGGTAAAAGATCTTTTTAGAACGACTACAGTGAGGCAGTGATGAAAAAAGTGCTGTCATATAATCCAGACATGGATTAATCATTATTTCTTGAACAGCCTTTTGTTTGCATGTGCCTGGTAAATATTTAAGCCATGGCCCGTGCCAGTTAATTGCAGAGTGTGTGTCTGTGTGTGGACACGAAGGGAGAGGGGCGGGTGCGAGGCACGCTGCCTGCCAGCTGTCCGTGGACCGAAATCCCCTTCCCCTCCTTTAATAAGAGCTCTGAGAGATGCATTGTTCTCCCCCAAAAAGCAGACATGACGGGGGCAGCCCTGCCATCTGCTGTTCACCCCTCCACCACTAGCACCGGCTATACATTCACACTCACACACATGTATGTAGATGGGATCAGCTGGCAGTGGGGGTTGGGTTGGTAGTATTGGATAGTAATGTCATTGATTGCAGCCATGAAAAGGATCATCCTGATGGTGGTGGAGGTTGTTGGCTGTAAACAAGTCTCGTCTTGTTAAGGCGGTGCTGATTGTCAGTCAGCAGAAAAAAACTGCAGGTGACTTTATCTTAAACACTCAAACACACACCTGCTGCTTTGCATGGCAGTTGAAGTCCAACCGTTGCTGAAGAATGCTGATTACCTCAACAACAGATAATGATCTTCAGGTTTTGCCATTTTCACGATTCTTCTGAGTCCACAAGATAAGCACAGGTTAATAATGCCTCACATTGTCTTCTCGCACTATGTACCCTTCTGCCAGGATTTTATGATGTACTGTGCAGCCGCTTGCTAAAGGAGTAGTTTGCCATTTTGATTATTCGCTTTCTTGTGGAAAGTTCGAGGAGCTTGGTACCCTCTCATATCTGTCTGGTAATTGTGAAGCTACAGTTAGCTTAGCAAACCTTTTTTAAATTCACATATTCCATATCCATTTTTTGCTCACATGTAATTTGTAATATGGTATTAGGTTGTAAGTGTTAGTTGCTCTTCATGTAGCGTGACCTGGTTACTTAGTGAGTGTGTGTTGATAAAACAATAAACATACGACACATCTTCTTTGAGGTGTCCATGTTTCGTCATTATGACTTCAAGTTCATGAACACATCGGAGTCGGAAGAACGACTTCCCTACGTGAAATAGGACCATCCGAGGAGCATGCGAGTGCAGCAATAGACCCCCATGAATCTACAACCTGTGGTTTTTGCACTTCGGTTTTTGTACAGATTAAACTAACGAGACATGACGTGTTAATTATCTCAACTTTTGCACAGAGCCAGGCTAGCTGTTTCCAGCCTTTATTCTAAACTACGCTAAACGGCTGTCAAGGTGAATAAAAGTATTTCCCAAAATGTCAAACTATTCGATTTAATATAACTGAAGAAAAAATGTAATTCATACCACTAATCTCTACTATGAAACTAAAAACAGATATCAGCAACAATGGGCCACTTCCATCACATGTCAGCCCTGCATTATGTCATCAAACTCCGTTTAACGGACCTCACGTAGTTGAACTATGTCATCTCAGAGGATCACAGAGAGCCACACAACGCACACAGTTCAACAGCACCATGGAACAATGTGCTGTCGATATGTGCGACCTGTATGGTGTGGATGATTGGTAGGTTGACTAGAAAATATACAAACTGATACAGGATATCATTTTCTAATACAGTATATGGTTATGTCAAGTGTCATGTCCTGTTAATGGGAATATACAGCAAAGACAGGCCAAGTGATTCAGTGCAAAACTTCACTGAATGTCAACGACATCAGTTTATCGTCAAACACCTGAATGAGTGCGATTACTGTAATGTACTGTAAATGTAATCCCTATCTCATTCAGTGAGAACCAGCATAATATTATAAAAGTGAGCTCATCACACCCACACTATTGCGTAAATGTTAAAATAGTTTCCTGCTGTTCTGTCAACACGTCATTCAACATCAGAAGTTGAAATGCTTTCTGTACAACACTATGGAGCTGGAGTCAGGTGTCGTTAGCTTAGCGGTTTGTTTTTCTTACCTATAGTTGTTTACATTTTGGCACAATTAAAAGTACAACGAATTAGCTATTAGCAACTTCTGTTTGCAATGTACCCAATGGATGAAGAGACAAATATCACTGGATTCATTTGGTACTGAAGAAAAAAAAGAAAACTTAAAGACCTTATCGTTCTCAAGTTCACAATGGACATGGGGTTCATGGTATCCTCAGAAACTGTAAGCCACACTGAATCTGAAAACCTGTGTTTCGTGTTTCCTGTCCTTTTCAACTCACGGAGTATCTTTGCCCCACATCTCTCCCTCCACACCTCACCCCTTCAACTCCCAAACACCCCATGCAACTGGCGGGAAACCGGAAGAAAACAAACATCTGACGCGAGTGAAGAACGGTCATTTACACAAAGACAGCAACAAAGTGTCTAACTGGAGAGAGGATGAGAATAGGGGACTTCTGTCAGTAAGAGACGACACAGAAATCGACAGTGAAATTCAAGGAACGACAAAACACTTGGGTGTTGATGACCAAATTATGAGCCGGCTACGGGATCGGGGTGTTTTTGCACCATGTCTTGCCTCCTGAACGCTCTACAAAGGCGCCACCCGCCGTCAAAACCAAACGTACTATTTCCATTCGGTGAGAACGCTCCTGACACGGACAATATACTGTTGTGTATTCTCCAGACATTGTCCGGAGTTCATATGAGAAGATGGTTTCATTAACACGTCATATCTTATTTGTTTATCACCTCCAAAAACTACAAAAACAAAGTATAAGAACACTTTGAAGCTCTGGTAAGAGCCAGGCTAGCTGTTCCCCCATGCTTCATATTCGCCAACAGGAGTGACATTTAAGATCAGCCATTCTGACCTGTTAATGGCGTGGCCTAGGCTGACTGGGTCAACACAATGCAGACTGTGCTCTGGGAGCGGCAGCCTTGTTATGTGAGGTGGGACAAGCTAGGCGCTTCAGCAGCTCCTTTTGTTTTCCTGCAAAGGAGGAAATGGCCGCATTCCTCACATTACCATGTCCATGGGGTCTGCCCGAGCCTCCAGTCTGCTGTTTTACTGGGGACGACAGGAGGGCAACCAGCAGCCTGACGTTTTCTTTTTAATGGGGGGTTCCTCTAATGAATAACACTGCTGTCCTAAATCATAAGCACAACTTTTCTTCGTAGACAATAGCTATGAATAACTTATGGAAATAAAGTGAGTTAAATATCCAGAGGCAGACCAACTTCATTCTGATGTGTGTTTGTGATTTTCTTTTGCTGAAGTTTTTCAAATGTCAGCAGAGAACAATTGTTATAGTTGAAAGAAATCTAAAAACTGAACGCACAGATCATTGGTAGGAATGAATGTCCTTCCTAAAAGCAGCAGAGTTGAGAGACATGCTTTATTTGCTTCTTCTCACAGACTAATACCTCTCAGCACACGTCAGCAGCCATATTTATGGACTGTGAAACAACTGGAGGTAAACAACATTTACACAAGTCGGACTTGTTGCAGGTCGACCAAGAAACGGTCCCTCGCACCTGGTGGCACAAGAAATTCCTCACTTAGCAATAAAAGTAAACAAGTCACAGTGAACCAGTGAGGAACTCTAAACAGGACTATGCCTGTGGGCGATGCTGTTTACAGATAAGACAAGGATACATATTTCCGTGATTGCCCCGTGGGCTCAAGGCTTCAGTGGTTCAACTCGGTTCCACTTCAGCTCAATTTAACTGGAGTTGATTCACTGAATTCAATAGAGATTGATTAAGGTCTACATTATTGTCTTTACGCTGGAGTACAACAATGTAGTGACAGTTTGGGATTCAGGTGTTGCAGCATTTTCAGCAATTTGGTGAACACAACCTACAAATGTATTAAAAACTAGAAGGGCACTCCGAGAGCGCAGACCTCCGCCAAGGCCAATGGTGCATTCACGTGCTCTTTGGATGGACCCATTTACAAATGTGGCAAACAAACATGGGACTCTCCCCCAGGAGTAACTTGTGTAACATACTCAACATACTAACTTACGTAACTTAAATTACATATCAACCATATGTATTTGAACCCAAATCATGATCTTTTACTAAACATAACCATGTAACTTATTTTACTTGTTTAAAACTCCAACCGTAACCAGCGAGAAAATCTAAACGCAACTGAGAATACAGGTTTGTTGTTTGGAATGTGGTTTTTAGTGATTAACTTAGTACATGACTCAAGTCTTGTTTTTGGATTGTTGGTAATAAATCATTTGAACTTCCCGTTTTAGTATGGGTTAGGGTTAGGGGCAGTTTTATAATCAATGAATGAATGGTTTATAACACACTATAAAGTAGTTGTAAGCAGATACACGGACGTTTGAAGTGTTAACTTATGTATTTGCTAACTATAACACCTCTTATGAATTGATATCTGTAACTAGTGTATAACAGTCACAAACCCATTAAAGCCAACAGTATCGCTCGATCTAATGAGTCCAGTCTGAAGAGTACGGTGCTGCCCCAGAGGCTGCTGGCCTTTCGCTTCAGCCAGGGGTCAAAGAGCAACTGCTGAAGTGATAGTCATCTCTGCAGCTACACCAACATCCTGCCGTGTCATTTGCCTAAACAAATATGTTTAAGAAGCTCTCCTAACGGCCACTCTGACATTCATGTAACCACATGTCATGTTTTCAAACGGCTTTTGGTCTTCTGCAACACTTTAGGGGTTTCTGTAGGAAAAACGGAAACAAGCTAATTTAGGAACAAATTCAAGAAGTGATACTGGTTTTGAGATGACTTAATCTCATTCTGACTCACCTTTGAGTGTTTAGAAGGCAAATATGTAAAAGACGAACGAGAAGGTTACTGTAATCTGTCCTGATAACCAGGTGTAGAAATCCTCATGTGGATGATTTTGGCTGCCTGTTATATGGCTCCCTGTCTATGTGAGCTCTTTAAATAATTTACTGTCGCCAAAGTGTCTTGACAGTCACTTTCAAAGGCAGGTAAGGATTGTCTGCTGCAATAAACACAATGTGTGTGTCACATCCACACAATGAACAAAGGCTCACTCAGTTGAGGAGGTGTAAACCGAATCATAAGAGAAAGTAATGTATATAAATCACATTTTCTAAGAACATGTTTGGCTTTTTGGTGGTTATTTAACGCACATAGGAAAGTTTAGGCTGTAAAAAAGCTGAATGTGTAATACTGATACTGCAGGATTGAAGATATTTAAATGTATAAGGGATAATTCTGTTGTTATAATAAATGAACTCATAATTACAAGCCAAAACAAGATTCAAAAGTCATCTAAACCCCTAAATGATCCATGTGATAAGACTCATCGCTGCTTTAATAAAACTAAAGACACCAATATGAAATGTGAGCAGTGTAAACACTCAAACAGCTGATGCCCAAACATTCCTCACTGTCACTGTTGCAGAAACCTTTAGACGGTGTAAATCTCAATTTAGCCATTTCAGGGAAACAAGCAACTTGTGTTTGGCTCACAACATGTGTCAACAGATAACACGAGCATTCTTCTGAAAGCTCAAGTTGTCGGTTCGAATGCTGCCTAATGTTTATTGATCTGATCTAATCTGATCTGAAGTTAGTCAGTTAAAATCCAGGAAGAACTATATATACAGTATGTATATATATTTATATTTATATATATTATCTTATATACGTTGTCGCTGCTGATGAGGAATGAGAAAAGAGGTGAGTATAGTTTTAAGGATTCATTTACTTTTTTAAAAGTTTTTCTTTCCGTTTCAGCACTTTTTTCATGTATTCACAATTTTCCTTATTGTTTTTTCTATAACTTTTTTTCCAACTGTATCCATATGGTTTGTATATAATTTAACAAAACAAACCTTCACTTCAGCTTAAAGCATGTATTGTAAAATAGTTACAGTAAAAATAAGAAAAAAAGGATAAATAATAATACTTATAAATGTATAGTTTTGGAGTGTCAAAGAGTGTTATTCTATCCGGTATATTCCCCGTACCTTCTTAGTCCATATATTGTATGTTGGGGGGTCAAGTGATTCACTTACTTTTAAGAGGAAAGGATGGTATTTAGTGGAATATCACAGGGCTTCAGGCGGAGGGGCAGATGTTTAGTGGAAACAAAGCACAGCACGCGCTACCTCCTGCCCTCCAGCTCAGAGGCAGATGCACCTGTCAGCCCCCCACCATATGGACTTCTGCCACAAGAATGCAGTGTGTGCAAAACAAAAAGCACACCAAGCGTACAGTCAACAATCCAAAAATACAAAGAGGGAAACTTCAAATATGTTTCTGTAAAAAAAAAAGAAATGTACCATCTGTTTTCCGTACTGAGAGGTCCTATTCAAGTGTAATCTTCCCATTTCTCTGGTTCACATGCTCAAAGGCGTTTTGTTGAGAGCAGGTGGACGATCCTTTGACGTCACATCAGCTGCAGTTCACTTGCAAATGTTCAGAATGTTTAACAGGTCAGCGGCTGTTGCTCATCCCAATCAAATACAACGTGTAATTCTAATCCACATGATCATTTGTGGATCCAAAATGACAGTGACAACAAGCCGGAACAATGAATCTCAGGTTACACACATGCCAGTTACCCCCATTAATGCAGCCCCCCCGTGGAAGCAGATGGCCGGGTAAAGCCATCGCTTCCAGGCCAGATAAAGATGTCTCCTAGGGCCACGCTGAGTGCAAAGCCCCAATCTGCTCATCAGCCACTGAGCTGAGATGGATGCCTCTGTTGCTCCGAGCCTAGAAACGGCCCGTTGTCAGACAGAGAGCAGGTGGTGGACCTCTGAGGCCAATTATTCTCTGTCCTGATACTGGCAGGCAGGGGTTAAACTCTGGGATTTCCATTTTAAAACGGGGAGAGAACAGGAGGATATTTAGGACAAAAAACAACCAAACATATGAAAGAATGTAAGATGTACCGGCCATATGAACAATTGATTTCTTTCTTCTTGATATTCTTCATTTGAATCTAAAATGCAAACAATAACACTTAATGGTTCAACCAGTATTGTTTTATTGAATTAGTTTCATCGAATTAAATTACAATTTAGCATTTTGAGTGTTCCTTAACTAATGATGAATATAAACCTGTTTTACTCCTGAGATTATAAAGTTAACTGATGTAAACAAACCTTTAATAGCGCAAGAACAAAATAATACATTCTAAACTCTGAGCAGCACTGGCCGCATGCATGAAGGTTGTTGTTAATCAAACAAATAACAAATAAAATAATTGAATTTGAGAAAACAAAATAAATTTTTATTTATTTATTGCATTTTCTATGATGTATAAAAGCACATAATAATCAGTTTACTGCTTTATTCATTATTTTTGCAATATAATAAATTCTCTACAATATCTAATTATTAAGCTCCGTGTTCAAAATGTTCCATCACGTCTTTAATTGTGACACAATTATAATTCCATATATAGTGTTAATCCTTATGGATTTATTTATCAATATTTGAGCCGAGAGCTGTTTGTTTACATCTGGATAACACATTGTCTTTAGCACAGTGGAGTAATGCAACATTTACACTGATAATTAAGCTAAGCTAACTAAGATGATGAGTTTACTTTGAACTGAGCTCCCAATCCCAATTCCATCCCAACAACGTTTAACTATTAAGTTCATCCTTGGCTTTATTTATTGTAGAATCTGAATGTGGCAGCAGAGGTTATTGTCTGAAAGCAGCGCCTGACACAGTTTCCTCTGTCTGCCCCCACCTCTGTCCCAAATGTCTGACTTTGTGTTTCTGGCAATTTGCTCCCATTGTGCAGCGCTTCCTGATAGGAGGCACTCTGGAAGACTGGGCTCAGTCAGCTGCAAAGGAATGTGACATTCCTTTCTAAAATTACGGATGTTTCTTTGGATTTCTGGGGCTGATTTCTGCTATTTTCACTGCGGTGTTTGGAGAAAGTGTTTCCGGACAGACACAGAGCATTTACTCTAAACTTTATTCATGATTGACTGCAACAGACTGTTGGACGCCTCCAGAGTATTTATTTTCACTGGTAACACACCAGAGTGTAGTGTTATTGTTCTTTTGTCCACATTTAACAACATTAAATATGTGAGGGGGGGAAGGACTGATCTACCATTAAAATAATAAATACAATGAAATCCTGTAGTTATCTATAACAGGACTTTATAAAACTAATGTAACATATGTTGCATTGCATATTACTGACATATTAAATGCAATGTTAAAGCTACTGAACCTGGAACCGTTGAGTATTCTTACACCAGCATGACTGAAAACAGTAGTTCCCAACATTTTTGGCCTGTGTCTCCTTCAAATGACCAGGTAATCTATGTACCTGTGATCCCGAAGGAATTACAGGTTAGAATGAAGTTTGAATATGAGTTTTGAGTAGTTCAACCATATCATATTTATATCAATCTCAAACAAATTTCTACTTAATTCGACTAATTCCTCTGATGAAGGAAATCGTACACTGTATATACTTATTTTCTATAGCAGCATTTAGATAGTCAGTAACTATATTAATGAAATCCACAGCTGTCAATTCTTAACAATTCATGTATGCGATGTCCTTCTCTTTGAAATGCTTTCATTTTGTACTCTCAGCCAAATCTGTAATTAAGGGCATCTACATGTAGATTCCTAAATAAAAACAGAACCTGCTCATATTTGTTCAACAGCCCTATGTTAGCAGCGAGCTTCGGTAAATACAGGTCTCACTGAACAAACATGAAGAGGCCACATGCTCGCTGTGATAACCTCTATCTCCAGATGGTAGACTGGAGTTAAAGGGAGAAAGAAGACAGAGGAGAAGAGGGGTCAGACGTCAGGAATGAGGAAATCCCACCCTGGCCCCAGCAGATATAGGACAGGAAGCGCTGCCATTTGCATACAAATTCACCCTCAATAATGCAAAATGTACAGCTCGGGGTGAATGCTTTAAGAGCGTGGGAGCAGACCTGCAGACCACTGATAGTGCATTGTCAGGTGGCCTTTACATGTCTGATGACATCCACAAGGTGTGACTGTGGGAGCAGAGGAGATAAAGAGGAATCATTTATTCAAACCTGTCTACTAACACATGACTTTTCCCTTAACAAAACTGTATTCTCAATTACGTTTCGAAGGAAACCTGTTTTATGCTGGATTATGGTCGCAGTTTTAAACATGTGGTTAATGTTGTGAATTGAAATAAAATGACTTGGTCAGGTTAAGTAAAAAATCATGGTTTGGGTAAAATAATTATGTTTGTTACATAACTTAAGCTACATACGTAAGTTAAGTATGTTCCATACATTACGTAACTTAACTTACAGTGGGAATAGATAACATTTTTGCTTAAACTTTATCAAGTATTTGTAGATTGCACACTGTAATGACTGTAGAATAATGACTTCATCTGTGTTTGGATTGATTCTCTATAAGCTTCGCTTTGCAAAGCATTTCAGTCTGCTGGTGGGTCACTACTACCTTGTCACAATAAAATAAAATCTCTACAAATATGCACTGAATCACTGCTTACCAGAGAGCATTTCGCTAAGAGGCAACTCAATAAAATAGCTTACAATAGCCATCCCCAGGTGACTTTTGGTTTCACACGGCACACAAACAGCATCCCTGGGATTGATTAGAAACGTATTTGTAATACGTCAAAAACAAACGTAATCCCGGAGAAAATATGTTTCCCACAAAATGTTATTGACAATGCAGTGTCATTGTTTGGGAACATAATATCAGGTGCAGGTGTATTATTCATCAAGAGAGGATCTGAAGCAGGCACCAGCTGAATGACGAGTACATTTAATTTAGCTTACTTATAGAAAGTAAGCACAGGCCCGAGAGCTAAATGTGTTCTGTTACATTGTGAGGACAATCATTTTGAGTTCTTCTTCTGCAGTTGATCAAAAACGTTTGTATAAATAAATAGCTAATCCCTAAAAACCCTGTGTGTATCATGCTGACAGCAATGTTCACACTATCATTAAATAAATCATGTAAACAATTGGCTTACAGATCACAACTTTAAACACCTAAAACAATCACACACCTACAACTCAAACCCTGTTTGTGTAACGAGTGGATGCCACACATTCCTGGCCTCGCGTTGGATACACGCTGTCCCAAATAAGTCACATTCTGTTTTCATCTACGTAATACTGCAAATGTGTGTTTAAAATCCACCATTTGTCTTTCCAAGTGTCTTTCAGATTTGCTGGAGGAGCAGCCGTGGGAGCCCGTTGATTTACGACGCAGTCACCCCGCAGAGTGATCCCCACAGGTGACGACAATTTCCTCTGTGATCTCTGACATCACTAACAAATTTATGGCCTGCGTAATTAAGGACTTAAACGCACAGGAGCAGCAAAGTTGACTCGAGCATGAAAGGAAGGGAGGCCGTCAAAGAGTCTGTAATGTTTTAGTCTGACAGAGAAAGCATTTCATTAGCTTTGGAGATCCCAGATAAGGCAGTGGCATTAGAAATATGCTGTTTCAAGCTGCAGTACATTACTAGAGACATGACATGAGAGGATTAGGGAGTGGTTGAGGGTTGGGTACAGTGTGATGATTTCACCTTCCTGCATACTTCAGTGGGAGGTGGAGGTGGGAGGAAGTGGTTGTTATTGGAAAGGGCAGATAAAGACGATCCATTTCTGAGTGAGAATGATCTTGATAACACTGCTGTTATCTAACCCCAGCTGATAACAGCTGCCTGAAAGTAATGAAGCGTGAAAAGGCTCCCTCTCAAGACACAAGGGTGGAGACACTTTCACACAATCCACTAGTGTCTGATTTCTTGACACCATGTTTGGTTAATATGAAAACACATTTATTCTTGGTGGTGCATGAGACAACTGGGCATGATTAGATAAAGACTAAAGGGGGCGTTCTCTGTTTGTTTGAGACACACTTATACAAAAGGACAACTTTCTCAGGTTTCAGTGATTGCTTGAAACTATCAAAGACGGTATTTCATCACTGTAAAATATTTTCATAAAGGTAGAAGATGGAAACACAATATTTTGGATTCACCGCTGCTGGTTTTCTTTCAATTTGGTTAAAATGTGGAAACCTGTGAATATCTGTTAAACTTGTGTTAACAGACCTTATTTCAGGCATCTAATCAAAAAAACATTGATTTCGGGAAGTGCAAAAATGGTGACTCATTTACAGGTTTTAGGATTATTTCTGCAGAACTCAATTATAGTTAATCCAGCGGGGTCATGAATGTGTATACAAGATGTACATCGACAATCCATTCAATAGTTAAATAGTTAAAAACAGAAATCACAGAAGTCAGTAAGATCCATCCTCTGGGGATCGTGATTGTTTAAACTCATGGCAATCCATCAGACAGTTGTTGAGATATTTCATTATGGACCAAAGTGGTGAAACACCCGACAGACCGACGTTCATAGAGCCGAGCTGATTGCCAAGGCAAAGACCAGAGAGCAACAAAATCTAATCTAGTATACGATTTAGCACGAGGATCATTTCAGATTTTGATGCAGGTAACTTTCACTCATGACATTTCTACAGAATCATGGAAAGATATGGCACTTTTAGAAACTATAGGAATAACCACCTCAAACCCATCACAGACCCACTCCTGCAGTTCGCAGGGGGTCCTCCACATGGCCCTCCAATTCATTCTCCAGCACCTGGACTCTGCCTGACTCCACCTGCAGGTGGATCACAGGCTTCCTGTCTGACAGGAGACAGCACATGAAGCTGGGGAAACATGTCTCTGACTTCTGGACCATCAGCTGCGTATCCCCCCAAGGCTGCGTTCTTTCTCCTCTGTTCTTCTCCCTGTACACTAACAGCTGCACCTCCAGTCACCAGTCCGTCAAGCTCTTGAAGTTCGCGGACGACACCACCCTCATCGGACTCGTCTCTGGCGGGGATGAGTCGGCCTACAGGAGGGAGATTGACCAACTGGTGACCTGGTGCAGTGTGAACAACATGGAGCTCAACGCTCTAAAGACAGTGGAGATGATAGTGGACTTCAGGAAGAGCCCAGCCACACCTGCCCCAATCACCCTGCGTGACTCCCCTGTGGACACAGTCAAGTCCTTACGCTTCCGGGGCACCATCATCACCCAGGACCTGAAGTGGGAGCTGAACATCACCTCCCTCGTCAAAAAAGCACAGCAGAGGATGTACTTCCTCCGGCAGCTAAGGAAATATAAGCTGCCAACGACGATGATGGTGCACTTCTACACTGCCATCATCGAGTCCATCCTCACCTCCTCACCTCCTCACCTCCTCCATCACCATCTGGTACGCTGCTGCCACTGACCGGGACAAGGTCAGACTGCAGCGTGTCATTCACTTTGTGGAGAAGGTTATCAGCTGCAATCTGCCATCCCTGTACGTCTCCAGGACCCGAAGACCCCTCCCACCCTGGACACAGACTTTTTGTGTCATCCGGCAGGAGGCTGCGGTCCATCAGGACCAAAACCTCACGCCATAAGAACAGTTTCTTCCCCTCTGCAGTCGGCCTCATCAACAAGGCCAGAGACCCCACTGACACCGTCTCTCCCTCCCCCCACTCTACACGTTACATTAACGTAATGCTTATGTTGTATATTGTACATTGTCTACTGTCTATATTTTGTTCCTACCGTCTATATTTTGTATATATTGTTTATACTTTTATATTTTTGACGATTAGCACCAACTAACCACAGCACATTCCTTGTAGGTGAAAACCTACATGGCAATAAAAATGATTCTGATTCTGAATAAGGAAGGGCGTCACTTCCTCAGGCATTTCTCTTGAAAAGAAATACAAATCAAAACATGTTCAGCTGTTTATGTCACTACGAATGAAAGAATGTAAACTGACTCTTCCCCTCACCGATTCATCAGCGTATCCCAGAATGCTTTGGGGCGTAGATTACAATCAGTTGTTGCACATTGTTTTTTTCCCTGGAGTTTTTCTTTTCAGGCGTATGACGTATCAAGCACATCACAACTTTCTCCGACTGAACGGTGCCCAAAACTTCACCCTAAAGGATCTTTACATTTGTTGTATAAAAACCTGGTCTTAAAATGTTAGTGTTTTAATAGTTTTACTTTACATTTGTAATTACAGTGACAGCTGCAACAATATGCAAATAAAAGGATACAGCATTCATAATAATGTATCGCTACAGTGTCTGGTTCCCTGTTTCATATTTAATATCATGTCACAAGTCACACCTCAATCCTGAAGCACTAAACACTGCACAATGGTCACACTCAATCAAATGTGTGCATGTCATTGCGTAAGACAGACGGAGAGAAAATGAGGCTGGCCTGGTATGTTTGCAGTTGCAGGGGAAATCTGAAAACTAATTACACGAGACGATCCAAGTGGACGCCCTCATTAGCCATGAATGAACAAGGAATCTTCTAAATAGTTTTTACATAACAGAAAGCCGACATCAAAGCGGACACGCAGAAAGTGCATCAGAGAATTCCTCTTCTGACTGGGCTGAATACCAACAAGACGATGCTCCAGTTTTCCAAGAATTTATATTATTTGGGACAAAGCTATGGCTCGAGGGCTGTATGAGAACGGGGAGGGAATTTAAATTTCATCCAACTAATTAAAGGTTCAATCCATGAGCATACTGTAAAACTGTTGGATCTGCAGTATTACACCATGTCACTTAAGATGCTCTCATTTCTTGTGTAGATCATATTGTTTTACTCCTATTCTTATACTAATTGTTACCATGCATATTAGAGCTATTGTAGAAAAAAAGAAAAGAAAATGATTATGGAGCCGGGGGAGACTTGCGAAATGTCTGAGATTAAAGTCGTAAATTCACAGGAAAAAACTGGGATATTCTCCGAGAGTCATAAAGTCATAAATTTGCAAGAAAAAAAAAGCAGAAATTCCAAAATATTACACTTCCTGAGCTCCTTTAAAAAGAAAAAATGTTTTCCCTAAAATGGCTCTAATACACCGTCTTATGTTGTATGTACATATGTTTGTTTTCCCTCTCCATCTATCTGTACATATTTCGATCTTGTGATGCTGCAACACCAGTTTCCCCTCTGGTGATCAATAAAGGCTTATCTTATCTCTCATCTTAGATGTGAGTGCTTAATGAGTCATTCAAATCTCATTTAAATCGTTGTGGTTTTGTTTACATCAGTAGTGCCTGCAAACAAAGCAGTCAAACAGGTCTTATCATTCTTATTCTTATCAATCTTTCAATCCTTATCAGTTATCACAAAAGAGCCTACAAATCAAAGAGTACCTGAAATACATGTAGAAAAAAAAGACGAATTGGACCTTTAATTTGAAGTCTGGTTCTTCCTCTACACAAAAGGGAGATTCTAGATCTCACCTTTCTTTGAGAGGAAGGGATTTGACTTATTATTTGGAGACATTAAGTCTCTTTCTGTTGAGAGTCCTTTAGCTTAATGAACAACATGTGAAATGGACACACACAGAATGAACTTCCAGACCCTGTGATTCCCTTTCTCCCCTCCAATTGTCCTCAGTGTGTCCTGATCCTGTCCCCTGCCTGTGCACCTGCCCCTCGTAACCCCATCACAGTATATCTGCCCTCCAGCATTACTTTTACTGACAGCTTGTCTATTGTCCCTGCCAGCTGTAGTGCAGTAGTCTGAATGTCTGCAGATCAGCAAGTAAACACTTCATTATCCTCATCTGACCACCATGAATGTAAACCAATGTAAGCTGATGGGACTTTGTACTTTGTTCAAAGCACAAGGTCAGGTCCATGCAGACATGAGCCGGCAGGCAGAGCTGAAGTCCTGAGGTGAGTGAGGAACAGCAGGAATCCATAATGATCAGCATATTACTACAGAATAATAAGAAGCTTTATAATAGAGCTACAGTGGTGGATGAAGGGTTCAGATCATTGAGTAAAAGTACTAATACCACACTGTGAGAATACTCCAAGTAAAAGAACTGCATTCAATACCTTACCAAGTAAAAGTATGTAAGTATGTGCAGCAAAATATACTTAAAGTACCAAAAGTAAAAGTATCCATTGTGCAGACAATTATCCCTGTCAGTGTTTATTACATATGATGTTCTTGGATTAATATTACTGCTGCATTAATGCGTTTGTTACATTTTACTGCTGTAGATGTTGAAGGTTGTGCTCATTTTAATTCCATTTTATACAGTCGGGTAGTTTAATCTACAGCAATGCATCATATTCTATAAGATCGTCGTGTTTGTAGCTTTTTTTAAGTGTCCAAACGGTGTTTTTGCTGCGGCAGCAGTACATTGCTTAGCTTCTGTGCTGTGACTCTATCTGGCTCTCCAAACCGGGTGCATGCCGACAGTCATCTACTGTAGGTAAAACACAGACCATGGAGAAGTATCTCATACAACTCCACTTCAAACAACGTGTACAACCTTTCTCAGTACCAGCACCTGGCTGTAGCCTTCATCAGAGTCTTTGCCCCAGCTCCAACATCATCCTCATAGTTTATCCCCAGCCTCCACCTACAGTCTCTGCCTGCAGCTTTCAGCACCCAGCCTCCGTTTAAAATGCAGCTGTCACTATTCAGCAGCAAGCCCCACCTGCAACTATTGGCGGCGGGCCAGCAGCCTCTGCCAGCCATCTGCTGCTATAACCTCCACCTTCAGGCTTCATCACCCGGCAGCAGCCCCAGCATCCAACTCCACAAATACCTCCGTTTTGTATTTTAATTACCTAAACATATTTTTAGCTTCTCTTTACATCACTTTGTAAATGTGTTCTGTCAGTAAGCTGACTTGAGCTGAATTGACTCCGATAGTGTTTTATTGGAGATGAAACGAGACGCAGACACCTTCACTTCATCACATTCAGAACTGGGCCTGGAGACATTTGATCAAAGGTTTTCCTGAATAGCATGAATGTTGCTAGTATTATATTGTATTAAGTCTACTGGGTTTAAGCTATCTCATATTTACCTCCAGGATACTTTTTGAAAAACTGACAACTATACAATATGATATATTTGCTTGATTATATATATATATATATATATATATATATATATATATATATATATATATATATATATATATATATATATATATATATATATATATATATATATATATATTTCCCTGAATGAATTCGTCAGACATTAGTTTCTCATTGAAAGTTGGACATTCTCACTAAAGAACAATAAAAGAAAAACATCCTATGCACTCAGTCGAGTAAAGCTTTGAATTTGTCCTACATTGCTCTTCGAAAAATTTCAAATTCAATTTCAACTTTAAATGTCCTCAAAACTTTTTTAATGTTTGTGTATGTGTGTGGAACATACAGGTTGTACACATGACAGCAGGGGCTCAGTCAGTAGGGTCTTGGACTGTGAGCCGTAGGGTTGCTGGTTCAAGTCACCGACCAGACCTAAAAAATGGAGTGTGACTGCTACTTGGAGAGGTCCCAGTTCACCTCCTGTGGTGCCCTTGAGCAAGGCACCGGACATCCCCCTTCCCCCCTCACTCCCATTGCTCCCCAGGTGCTGTACATTAGCTGCCCACTGCTCCTAGTAGTAGTCTCCTGATGGGTTAAAAGCAGAGAACACGTGTGCTGTGGGCTCTGCATGTGTGACCATTAAAAAGAGGGTTTCATCCCTCCAAATCTTAACAAGTATGTAAAATAGCAACATTAAAATCGAAACTCTGCGTACACATTAATGCATCAGTGAGGGTCCATCCTGCTGCCTCATGAGTACTTTTACTTTTGATACTTAAAGTACATTTTGCTGATAATACCTTAGTTACAGTACTTAACCCTGCAATAACAGGTTTTTTGGACACGTTTTTTTTGGCAACAATGTAAGTTTTGAACACAACCCTGACATTTCATCAGACATATAAGGTGATATGACAAACTTGTTAGTAAACAGTTGCTTTTTAACACAATCAGCAGTTAGAGGGCAACATCAGCATTCATTTGGAGTAGTGTTATTGACCACCTGATGAATGGAAATCCAAGATTTATTCTATTTGAGCTCGTCTTTGGCCTCTACCAACTTCTCAGCGATTAGCTTACCAGCTTTTCTGCTTGAAACAGCTGCCTGCTGCGGCCGACAACAACGCTATGACGCTGGTGAGATTGAACCAAAACAGTAATGTTTGGGAGCCGACAGCTAAACAATGAGCTGAACCTCTCCTTAAAGCTCTGTAAAGCCCAGGGAAGCTGCAGATTTGGATAATTGCTATGACACAAATACTGATTATAGCAGCTTCAAGTAAAATGATTTATGCAATACTTTTACTTGTTATATTTACATAAAAGATCAGCAATGAGGACCCTCCTACACGGACACAACATCTTGTCAGTAAAATGGGTGTTGAGAATTTTCTTTGTGAGGTTAAAGAGTATTTTTATGTTTACTTGAAAAGATCTCAAGACATCTTTCACCACCGTTTGCATGCCACAGTATGCAAACACGTACTGTAAGTGGGACACTAGTGTGCATGCACGCACTCATTGTGTGTTAGAGGAATGAGTCCTTCCTCTGGCAACAAGTGGGGCTGATAAGAACGCCCTCCCTCTGTCTCTGCAGCATTCCAAGTATCCTGCAGCGAACGTCCGGAGCCCCACTGTACGAGACCACTCCGGCCACAACCTGCACCCACTCCCTCAACCCCACCCTGACTCAACAACAATGAGATGTTCCCATCACATAAGGGACATGGAGCTAGAAGTGGGACATGGACGCACACGAAGCACGACAGGCATGTTCTCCGGGGAATGGAATGTGCAACAAAGAATGCATGCAGGCTGCAACAATACTGGGAAAAGTCGTCTTATCTTGAAAAGGAAGTTCAGCAATTCATAGAGACGTTTATCATTTCAGTCAAGGTGCCACAACCTGAGAGTGGAGTACTTTATTACTCAGGAGCAACATCAATCGTACTGAAGACACATTTCTCCCCTTTTGGGGGCAACTGATAACAGCTTTTTGCACACAAATGATTTTAAACAATAAGCAATCAAGGGAAGCAATCCCCTCCCCTGCTCATTAAAGGGCCAGTTTAGATTTTTTTTGAAGTGGGGTTGTATGAGGTACTTATCCACAGTCAGTGTTTCTGCAGTTGATGTAAATCAATAAAAGATATTCTAAATATAGCATACACTTAAACTGATAAGGATTATTTTAGGTGACTAAAATACGTTTTTTTGCAGCACATTGCTTAGCTTCCTGCTGGCACTGTTTCTCTGAACTGGGGGGGTGCGGACTGTCATCTACTGTAGATGATACACTGACTATGGATACGGACCTCATACAACCCCACTTCAAAACATCCCTTTAATCTCCTGGCAGTCAGATAAGGACATTCCTCCAACAAATAACTAGGATATCTCCTACAAGATGGGTTGATAATGTACCATTTCTCTCATGTTTTCACTAAGTTTGCCAATGTTTCTTACATATTTGCAAATGTAGCTTCATGTAACCTCTGAGATGTCTGGTTTGTGACGAGGCTTTCAGTGTTGTAGAGGCTTTCCTGTTTTATGACTGGAGCAGGGAAAGTATATTTCAAACACTAAACACAGACTTAAACTGCTGTCCTGCTGGCTGATTGAGGAGTATCTGACTTGGCAGGTCCACCACTGTTGACCACAATGTGACAACAGGGCATTTAAATGGCCCCCTCTGCTGCTGGTTTGTGGTAGAGCAAGAGTAGCAAAGAGTCTCAAACCATCACAGGACTCAAGCAATTTAGTTACTAAAGCAATTTGTTGACGGGCTCTTGCATTTTTTTGTGGACGAATCATGAGACACAAGTTATTATTCAAAGCAGAGTAATTAATGTCTTAAAACATGTCCCGAGGGAATATTTAATATTTATGAATAAAACTTTGGCAAGACAATCATAGGGCAAGGTCTTCTTTAGCTTACTTACTACAAATAATAACTAACTTAACTAAATAACCCTTACTCCGACTGAGCAAACTCCACAAGGCTACAAAACAAGTGGACTTTATTTAGTTAAGAGAAAAATGTATGAATTAACCTTTTTAAGATTTGGTATAGGGCCCAAAACATACCAGGTCTTACCTGATGCAAGAGTATTTCTCCATTGCTTATTTAAAAAGGGGCACTCTACCAATTTCCCACATTAATCATAGTTTATGTTTATTATTTAGCCTTTGAATATATGGGTTGTTTTAATGATTATTTTGACTTGGGGTTGGAGACGACAATTCTTTATGCAGAAAGCCTCCTTTCCAAACTGGGGACATTTGAAACGTTTTAAAGATATGATCATTTCCTAGGCTTGGTCTAATGAAAGATGCTGATGAGTTGCATTATGGGAAAGCTAGGATTCAGTGTTTTGGGGACTTGAACAATACTTGAGACTAAAAGTCAGAATATTTTGGCCTCCGCAGCATCAAATTTGAACATTCCATTTGTAATATGTCTCTTGCAAGTCAGCCAAGGTTGTGGACGTGGAATAACAACGGCTTGAATGCCCCTTTGAAAGAGTCATGTAATCATTAGAAGCAAAAAGTAAAAATAAGTAAGTAAAAATCCTAAACAAATTAAAAAAGGGCGATAAATAACCAAGGGAATTCCTTTAGAGGGAAGATGTCCAAAATTGCACTGGTAACATTTGTCCCGATAGAGTTAAGAGCCCAATGTGGGCAATTCTAACCATTAAACTAATCAATGGAGCCTAAAGCCAATTTTTCCTGTAAATCATAACATAAAAAGGCAAATAGAGCAATCCAATGTCCCCCTGGACTTGAATCAGCCTCCCTCCTCCTCCCTTTTACTAGGCCCCTTCAAAGAATCTCCACATATAAAAACCTTTTCACCTCCCTCCAGAGAGAGCCAGAGGAATGCCTGCCTTGCCAAATTCCTCACTGCTGTTTGTTGGGGCTTACAGTGTTAGTAACACAGGCTACCAAATAGCAAAGTGAGAAGTCACTGGACTCAGAGACAGCTGAGCAGAACTTCTGTATTGTTGTTGTAAAAGTATGACAGCAAAAATGAAAAACACATATTTCTTCAGATTTCTTCCATCTTATTTCCATTAGCTCAGTGTGTCCTTCATAAAAGGGAAGCAGTAAAATAAACTATTCCACCCTGGCCTGAGGTTGAGCGCCCCACATGGTTGATATTAACATTCCATCAGCTTTCTAATGATGAGGACAAAGCAGGCCGCAGGGGAAGGTTCATGACAGCATTGGCATGGTGCACACATTCCTGCACTTGACTAGCCAGTGGGCCTCTGCAGGGTGGGTGGTGCTGGTAGTGCTGGGGGGTTTGAGAGGCAAGTAACTGGGGAAAATGAGAGCTCCAGTATGAGCAGCCTCCCCTCCCTACTGTCTGGGACAGACATGCACATATGTGGTATTTTCCCAGTTTTGACAGACGTGCAGGGAGGACGGACACTCTTTGGCTCGCAGCAGCATTCTATTCTCTGGATTTAAATGCAAAGTATAATTGCTGCATTCAAGGCAACAGGAAGACATTGGAATATGCAGCATCCAACGAGGAACAATGCAAAGGAACTCCACATAATGTCAGAATTCCAACAAGCAATCCAGCGGGAATTCAGCCGCCGAAAGTCAGTTATGTGAGGTCACATAAGTATGCCTCAATATGCCAGAATACGTTATATTAAAAGCTCAGTTGAGGCACATTTCCTGGACGGTTTGATAATAAAACCTTTACTTACAGAGACAGGGGTGTAATAGCATGACCTACTCACAACATATTGATGTCAGCTTAAATAGAAAGAGCTCGAAAAATCTATGTTCAGGAAATTAAAGCATATTCCCTGCTGGAACAGGCGGAGGTCAGAAGTCGTGCAAAGCTTGAATGAAATGCAACGTTATATTTATATATGTATATGTTTATATAAGAATATTTTAAAAAACATCTCGGGCATGAGAGCCCAAGCATTTGGCGTCTTTACAGTTAAAGTACTTCAGATATGGCACCGCCTTCCTGAACCAATCTGGCTAAACTCTAATGAGTGTGTGAAGAAATCGTGAGCAGTCACTATAGGTTAGAGCGCGACACAGCAGGAGCAGGTAGCAGCAGAGCGTCTGTTATGTCCTTGATATTACACTGCTGATAGAGGCAGTCTTTGAGACTTTGTCCATACATTCAGTGCAGTTTTCTCTTTCCACACTTTTCAGAAGATTGTAATCTGACCGGAGCTGAAAGACTTATTTGAATAATTGATTAGATTAGGGAAGTCTCGATGCCAAGATTCTGAGAACCTGTTTAACTTCCAAACAAAAGACCAGAATGCAAACAAAGTGAATGTTGAAGTACATGAGATTTAAGGTTTTGTTTTAGTTTTTTACCGTGGTATTGGAATGCTGTTGAATTTTACAGGTATTGGCATTGAATACTACATTTCTGGGTTTGTGACAATTAGAAGAGCGTCAGAAGATATATAAACTTTGTTGATGATCATTAGTAACTTAAGTGGTTCCAGAGTTTCAGATGTCAGGATTTACAGCTTCTCTTGTCCTTGTTTTCTGTTGATTTATAAACCAAACAAATAAATAATTCATCTGGAAAAGGATTGGCCCGGCCCTGGTCAGCCCTAAAGCTAACAATGCCAGTGAAAAGCAAAGCAAAACCATTACGAGCCTACAATGAGAACACTTGAACAGATTCAGTGTTGTAAGAGGGTAGTCAAGCTAGTTTATCTTTTGGATTACAAATACAGACTAGTGGAACTTTGTTACATCTCATGGAGGCACAGGACAGTATGCATCTCAGCCGCACAAGTCAGGAGGCGATGCAAAGGGTTTAATCAGTCGTTGCTTTCTTTAAGATAAGCTTGAAGTGACAGGACAAAAAAGCACATTTAGTGAAGACAGATCAAATAAATACAAGATAAACAGAATAAGAAAAAGAAGCTAATCAGACTAATACGATGTTGTGTGTGTGACCACGTACAACACGGCCTTCACTGTGGGGATGCAGGGGGCCAGGTTGTATGAGGCTTTTGACAGTTCCTATAAAAAACTTGGGTGAACTAAAAGCTCTGCACTTAATAGTGTAAACTTTGTAAAAGTAAGAAACTAGAAAGGCATTCTGAGAGCACATATCTCTGCATTCAGGTGCTCCTCGGAGGGTCAAGTTTCCCGAGTTGGGAAGTCATTCTTTCGACTTCAGTGTTCATGATCAAGCCAACATTTACTTTGTCTCGTGAGCCATGTTTTTGCGTAATATGATGATAACTCGGCAGGTCGTGTACCAAACTGTTCGCAGACTTTCCAAGTTGTTGTTCTGACTTGAGGGGGCCTTCACGTGTATTTTCTCAGTTGGGAACTCTTGTTTCCGATTATTTCGACACCACATGAATGCAGTACAAATGCTTCTCTCGCAACATTAACGAAAGTAAAACATTTGCCCGTGCTTCATTCTTCCGACAGGTTTCATGAAAATCGGGCCAGTAGTTGTTTCGTAATCCTGTTGACTAACAGATAAACAAATCAAGGCGAGATCATAACCTGCTTGGCTTCAGACAGGTGAGGCACACAAATGTCAAGTCTTCCACGCTGCTGTTCGAGGCAGCTTTGTTTTCAGATTTATTCCACCTTACTCGATCACTAACCATTCTGCTGTCTGCTAAGTCTGGGCACACTCGGGCCCTGAGCCACTCGCCAGGTACTTGGAGAGTATCCTGGTGTTGCTCTCTCTCAGCCCCTGGATGTGGGTGTCCAGCTTCTGGACCAGCTCCTTGGCCAGAAAGCTCTCTTCCTCCAGGAAACGAGAGACCGTGCCGTCTGCGGGTGAAACCGCCAGAAGCTCCTGGGAGGGAAGAAAAACACAAACTGTAGGACTCTCTACATTACCTTTACTACAACCGTGTATCATTTATCATTTTTGTGACGAGCCTCACCATTGAAGAGAGAGAGGGTAAAGGTTTTTCTCTGGACCCTGAGGCCAGAGAGTTTTCAGAGCTGGAGCTTTGTGACTCAGCAGCAGAATCATTTGAACTTGGCACGGAGTTTCTCCTGGTGAGTCTTGTGGAGGAGGAGGAGGAGGAGGATGCTGAAGAGTGAGGCCTGCTGTCTTGGGCCTGGCTACAGGGGTGCTCTCCAGAGGAATGGGACAGGGTGTGCAGCTGTTTGAAGAGGCTATGAATCTCCCCTTCGTAGCGAGTGCCGTTCTCCTGCAGCTCAGCTTGAGTTGCTTTCTCCTCCCTGTGTTTACGGATAAAGCAAGAAGTTGCATAAGGGTTCAATTTCTTGATATTTTGTGCATGCGTGTCTTTGTGTGTGGCGGGTACCCGTCCTGAGAACGCCGTGGTTGGTCAGTCACGGCGTTGCTGAGTAGAGTTCGTTCATGTCGGTCTTGACAGGTCCGGTTGGAGACCTCGAGTCGGGCTTGCATCTCAGCGAGTGCCTGCCTTAGCTGCAGGTTCTCTTGTTCCAGGCTGCTGAGGGAAGACACATAACTGTCCCTCAGAGATGCAAGAGAGGAGTCCTCCCTCTGACGAGAGAGAAAGCAGAGAGGAGGAGGCAGATTTAGAAACAAACACTGAAGCCTGACTCTAGGGTAAAAACTATTGATTACTTACTTTAGTGCAATTGTTTTGTATATTACAAGTTTTCTGATACTTTAGGTTTGAATTAGAGACATTTGCAGCTAATTTGCATACATTTCCAGAACAACAACCTAATCCCTCTGTAAAAACCTTCAGAATATAGATTTCTGGCTCGGAGTATGCAAGACACTACAGGCGAATAGGACAAACATTTAACTAATAATCTCAATGAAACTTCCCCAGTTCATTACTTATATCATTTAATTTCTCTGAAATATTAAGTTTAAACATGCAAATGCTAATTTTTGGTAAATTTAGAAGGAATCTACAGACGGAAATAGACGAAGTGAAATAAACACCTAAGTGTGTATTTTGGACGTTTTCTTTGCAGCAGTCTGAAAAACAGTCACAAACTGTCAAAACTGACCAGTGCATGAACAAACCATTGTTTTGCCTGTAGTGTCTCGTCTGAAGAAAATTAATCTGTAAAGCGTGTGAGATTTAATGACTATATCACAGCAGACAAACCTTCGGTGACGGAGACTCCAGCCTGTGCAGCACAGACCTCAGATGCTGGTTCTCAGTTTGTAGAGTCTCCAGCTGTGCCCGAGTCATCTGAGAAAGCCGAAGTAGAAGAAACATGTGATTTATTTTAATAAACATCCTGAGCAGATGCATGGGCTCCGGCATGATGCAGATTTCTTCAACCCTTTAGGAGAAGAGTTAATACCAATAAAATACAACCCCTGTGAGGAACTCTATCTTGGGGACAAGTCACCAGGTCACTTTTAAGTAACAGTTAGTAACTTTACTAGGTCGGACTTAGTAACATTCCTGTAACTCCTCCAACACAAGCCTGAATTGAATGCTGTCACAATAATGTAAAGGCAGCAACAACGAGGTTAAATATGCACAGAGAAAGATGCAATGCACGTCTGGCTCCCCTTATTAAGAGTGTGGTAGTCAATGTATCACAACAGTTTTGTTTTAACTTATCAATATGAAGTAAAAAGACCCTGCAGCATTCAAATGTCAACGTTATGAATGACCCAACTTTTAAACTATACTATACAGCCATAGCGTGAACTTAGTGGCTCATTCCGTAATAGTCCTGTCATGTCCCCACACACACACACACACACACACACACACACACACACACACACACACACACACACACAGTTCATTGTTGTAATGGAACTATAAAATGATAATGTGACAGGTCTACACATTTATTTGCGTACTTTAAGCTCAACTCCCTTCTGCTCCGCTCGCTCCACCTCCCCACGGAGCTGCTGCCTGACACCGGATGAAGAGCCTTTCAGTGTGCCGATGGTGACGTCGCGTTGGTGCAGCTCGGTGGTCAGCTTTGACACCTCCTTCCTCATTCCCTCCACCTCACCACTGTGAGTCTGCCTGGCCATGAGAAGCTCCTCTCGGACCTGTAGTGAATACAGAGAAATGACGATACGCACATTGGAAAACTCAAAGCTGCCACAACACAAGCAGTCAGAGAAGATTTCTGACCTTTTTCATTTCAGCAACAGAGGAATCAGATTGTGCCTTAATGCTCCTCAGTTCTGATTGGCCAGCTCTCTGTTGGCTCACCCTCTCTAGTCTGAGCAAATCACAAAATATCAAATCATATCAAATATCAAAACTCATGTTAATATCACAGATTAAAGACGTGCAAAAGCACAAATATCCAAAGTAATAATAGTGGGTGTTAAAAGAGGCCACCGTTCACCTCTCTTTGACACACGCCAGTTCAGCTTTGAGATGAGCCTCACATGCTTCGGCACAGTGAAGCTTGGTTGCAGTCTTCTCCAGATCTTGTCTGAGGGTTTCCACACCAGCACAGCCCTGAGCTGCCAGGCAGTCCTCCAGAGAGCTGAGGAGCAAGAGAGTTGTTTGTTATTCACTTCAACACTATACACACACACTACAGAAGCCCTGAGAGGCAGGTGAGGAAAATAAAACTACCCCGTGTTCTTGTGGGGTTTCTTTTAGGAAACTTTTGCTTGTGCGATGCGCAGGTCTAAGGACAGAGGGTGTTGTAACCTGTAGTCTGTAAAGCACACCGAGAGATGTATAATTTGTGATATTGGGCTATATAAATACAGTTGATTTGATTTGTTCTAAACAGGACTAAAAGCAATTCAAATACATTTCTAGCCAAAAGAAAGAAAGGACAGTGATGTTCCGTTACTAACACATATATGTAGCTTGTGTTTAGAGTGAAAGGACACTTTAGAACTGACCTGGAAGAAAACATGTGTAATGGAAGATGTCATATGTCCTTGTTAAATTCTTATTGTTTAATACTTGGTTCAATTAACTTCTGTCTTGCCAAGCATATCTCTATAACTTTGTTTCTTCCCACCATATTCTTATGTGTTCTCCCCTCCCCTCTCTACTCACTGTTTTATTTTGTCTATCTAACACCTGCAACTGTGTGAACTCTCCACCCCCCTTCTCTCCTCCCTGTCTTTGTGGGCCAACTGTGGCAATCTTCCCCTCCCTCCTTCCCCGATGAACACACTTTCATCGGGGTCCTTCCTCACACAGACTGCTGCACTCTGTATGATTGATGATCCTTCTTTGCAAAAACAAGCTTATTTCTCAAGAATCTTCACTTCAGTATTATTGACTTCACTGGTCATTTGTATAAGGACTTGATTAAAACTTTCCACCACACATGAACACTTTTAATCCCATTTAGAACATTGGGGTAGTGTACTCCAGACTCTTGTGGCCACTATGGCTATTACAACAACAATACTTTCAAAACCTGGCAAAACCTTTTTTCCATCTGTTCTTAAGTCATTAGCACAGGAGAAAAAAACATTCAGACTAGACTCAGAAAACGATTCTGGTGATCCATTTTCTATGACTTGCCTCTCAGGGCTTCCGTAATATTCATACAGCACACAAGCATTGCACCTATTGTCAGCAAGTATAGACTGCTCTCTTGTGTATTACTGCTGTACTACATCATACACATCATTACTGCTGTACTACATCATACACATCATTACTGCTGTACTACATCATACACATCATTAATCATTACTGCTGTACTACATCATACACATCATTACTGCTGTACTACATCATACACATCATTAATCATTACTGCTGTACTACATCATACACATCATTACTGCTGTACTACATCATACACATCATTACTGCTGTACTACATCATACACATCATTAATCATTACTGCTGTACTACATCATACAATCATTACTGCTGTACTACATCATACACATCATTACTGCTGTACTACATCATACACATCATTACTGCTGTACTACATCATACACATCATTACAGGTAGAAATCCACCCACCGAATGACTTTATCTTTAGCTTGCAGTGCTTGGTTGAATCTGGGAGCTTGGTTGCGAAGCTTCTGACGTTCGAGACTGGCTCTTTGTACGAATGAATCCTGGGAGTCCAGTGTGGCGTGGAGTTCCTCCCTTTCCTCTGAAAGCACCTGTGGAACAGCAGTGGACCCTAGGCTGATGAAATTATATTTTAACCTCCTACACTGCTGCACAAATCTATAGTTAACAAGGTGAATGTTATTTTTTTTGTGAATGACATTCTACTCTACATTATGCCATGTTACTACAAAGGTTATTGTGAACGAGAAACTCTGAATGAGAAAGAACCACAAAATCCAGACATCGGCTACTGATGACATCACACGTGTCGTCCCGAGCTAGTCTACAGGTTTGTTTCAAGCTTTATTCTGCCACTGCTTGTATACGCTCCTACCGTTCTGCTGACCTGCTGCTCTCTCTGGGACTGTCCCAGCCACATCTCGAGCGGTCGGAAGCGTTCCAGTTCGAGCTCCTGTGAGTGCAGGCAGCCCTGAGCCTTCTCCAGCTGTGTACGCAGATGCTCCCTGTCCTTTTGCCACAATGCCCACTGAGACTTGAAATGAAACAACAGAGAATATATGTGAAAGTAACCTGCATCCGCTTTGCTTTCAGTATCAAACTTGACATTTCATGTTATGGTTATTAATTTGCTTTTACTTTCATGTGTGTGAGCTCATCAGTTAGGCTCTTATTTTGGGCCTCCAGTGCTGTCAGTTGTTTTTGGTACTGGATGTGGTGCTGCTCCCACTCAGCAGAGCGCTGCTGATATTCCTGCAGCGAGAGACAAGGATGACTATACTCCACATGACCAGCAGGTGGCGATAAAGGGAAGCTGTAAGTGACATGGGTAATGTAAGGAACAGGAGGATATAAAACGGAATTAAACTAATGTTTTACCTCAATCTTTTCGTTGAGTCGGGTCACCTCTGAACGGTTTGCTTCTGTCCCACTGGTCTCCTTGAGCTGTTTGCGCTGAAGCTTGACATAACTCCTCTTTAATTTATCCAACTGCAGAAAGAAATGTTTGTGAGAAAGACTTCTCAAATTCAATCAGAGGCCTTGAAAATTATATTGTCAAATACATATAAGAAAGACAAATACAGAAGGGCTGTATCGACTGTCATTTATTTTACATTCAAAGCTTCTATTGAAGTTTTCGAATGAAGCTTTGAATGCGATATGTATGTATGTATACCTCAATCTACTAATCAGTTAAATGACCGATTGTTTTTAATTATGTAACTGACAAGTGTCTCACCTCTTCCCGTACTTTCTGCAGCTGCTGCTCGTATTTGGTAACTAACTCTGGTCGACCAGGCTGGACTTCATCGAGCTGCTTGCGAAGCAATCCCATCTACAACCAGGGGTGATGACAGTAATGGTGTTGTGAAAATGTGGCTTGAACATCAACACACAGCATTTGATGATGCTTTAATACAACGAAACACCTAATACCAAAATAAGATTGATGGTGGATGATTGTAAATGTATTTTCTTCTCTCTCAGTTACCAAAAAGGTAAATGGTCTAGTCATATTCCTCATGCTATAACTGTAGTAAATGTAGAACCCTCACTGGTTTATCTGCATCAGGAAACTGCACAATAACATTACATGAAGGATCTGCTACTGCACCTCCAGGTCCCTCCGTTCTATGAGATTCCTGGATGTCAACAGCTCCTCTTGTGCACTTTTCAGCCTGAGCTCCATGGCCAGAGTCTCAGCCTCCCACTCCCTCTTCTGATGATTGATCATTATGTCAATCTGTCTCATCAGCTCCTGAAGCTCTGGCTCACATGATGACAGGACAGAGCTGAAATACAGATACATAAAAACATTGGGATGTTTGCTAGTTCCGTTAAAATACCACAAAACTAAGAGCTCACCATCACTGGTTATTAAGAAATGAGCTAAAATGGGGTAGCTAGTCACTGTCTTTAGCCTCACTTTACCTTAGGTCCGGGTTCTGCAGAGCTCCCAAAGAAGCCTCCATCTGGTTGGAAGTCATGTCGCCACCGTTTATCAAGGCTTAGTTAACTTAAATAACTTCTCTTTAACTTGGCTTAAGTTAGCTAACCGCTAAGTTACCTAACCTACCAACCTCTGTCACAGCATTAACGTTACTAGCTCACTATAACCAAACGACCCGCAACGACGTCAGTTGAGTTGCGTGAGTTGAAATCGAGTAACTAACGTTACATCAACTTAGTTTGGATTGTGGCAAAGTCTAAGTGCAGTAAGCACATCATTAAAGTGTCTAACATGTTTAGTAAACGAAAGTAGCTAAAGCAAGCAAGTTCCAATGCGTCTAACTTATTTTGTTTACATCGTTAACTGAACTACACAGCACAACATACAGCTACATTAGGCGCAATTGATTTCCTGATGTAAGGCGGTAACTCCGCCTCCAACCTGTGACCTCAGCACGCTGCACGTCCAAAGTGTTGGGGGCTCTGCAGGTAATACAATTCATTTCATACTGCGCACCTGTTGAAATACAACCACATTTGAATATTAATCCCAGTGTCTATCGTATGAAGTTACAAGATTCTGTAGTGTATTTACACTTCGCATAATGAAGCGTAACGTTATTTCCACAATCTTTATTTTGATAGTTTGGAGTACTTTGAATAGGTGCTAGGATTTAATGATTAGGGAAACAATATGTAATCCACACAATCATCAGTATACATAAATAAATCTAATTCAATAACCCGATCCTGGCTAAGTGAATTGATTAAGTTGTCTGGTATCGCTCATCGTGAACACGTGGCTCGTTGGTCTAGGGGTATGATTCTCGCTTCGGGTGCGAGAGGTCCCGGGTTCAAATCCCGGACGAGCCCACCTTTTTGGATATTGGTGATTTCCGCTAGTGTATGAATAGTTAGCGTTAGCTATTTGTTAACGCAAAGCTTTATGTCTAGCGTTAGCGGGAGTTTAAAACATGAACGGCAGTATAATTTTTAAAATAAATTAATAAATTATAAATTGATAAAGTGTATTATTTATTTATGTATTTATTATTATTTTATCAGTCACAGTGGGATAGTTCCCCACAAGCATGGAACTGGATCAAGAGACATAATAGTGTTGTTTGAAAAGCATATACCGTCCTGGCTTTACCTACTACGTTAAGGTTAAGTAGCTATTACAACCACTGAACATGTGGACTATCCTAAGGCAAAGTTCACAATGGTGTTTTAGTTTAGTTTTAGAATGGAGTAAACCCTAGTAGAATCATATATCGTAAAATACAAATATGAAATACAACATATAGATTTAGTATTAATATACATGTAGACACAAACGCTTGTGTGGCTCGTTGGTCTAGGGGTATGATTCTCGCTTTGGGTGCGAGAGGTCCCGGGTTCAAATCCCGGACGAGCCCTCTCTTTATCACGAAGAATTCGATTTTCCATACATACATCAACTCATTTTAATACAACCACATTTATAACAATGTGTTTTACATTGTCAACAGGGTAGTAGCTAGGTGCCTTATTACTGTTTGCCTATACCCCATCCCAAGCCTTCTTTAACTCCCCGCACCCGTTTCTTCACCTGCGCCTCCGTCAAACACTGAACAAAGAGCGTCTCTACTGCTCTGCTTCCCCAGCTGTTGTGTTGTGCTGTGAGGGTTTGGGCCGTGTGAAGAGAGAGGGACCTTTCTGTCCCGCCCCCACAAATACACCAGACACTCCTAACAGGCGGCAGACGAGCCGGCTCTCCATTCACTGCAGTGTGGCTGTGCTGTACACTCCAAGGGGACAATACTCTTTAATAGTTCTGAAGGAGCACTGAGGAATAACGTCATTACATGGGCTTCACCTATACTGTAAGTAGGCTTTACAGACAATATTATTATTATTATTATTATTATTATTATTATTATTATTATTATTATTATTATTATTATTATTACTACCTTAAGCTTTTTTCTTTCAAATATAATGTTTAGTTGTGGATGCTGATTTGTGTTATGGTTATCCATGCCAGTATTATTCAGCTTTATTCATTGTCAGCACAGTCTTGAATATACTCAAAATATACATGGCTGTTGTCTCTTGGGCCTAAATAACAATATTATTGAAGTAATATCAGAGACATATCTGTGAAAATAAAAATAAGTAAGGTGTATTTTCAATTTTTCTAAAGGTTTAAATATTCAAATATCATATTATTTGTGTACTTCATCCTGTAATACTTTGCACATTCCTTGAACATATTTGTACATTTCTGTACAAAACGACCACCTCTAAAAACTGCACATTTTAGTTCAGATATACTTTACATATATTTATATTATTTTTCATATTTTTTCTTTTATTCTTTATTTATGTTTTTTTCTCTCTCTTACTATGTTACTGCTCATTACCAATACACCAAAGCTAATTCCTTATAAGTGAAAAACTACTTGGCAATAAACCAAATTCTGATTCTAATTCCTGCTGTGAAAAGATGAATCATCTTTTATCATGGACCACATCTAATAACTTTTTTTTTTTATTTAACATGGAGAAGAAAACCTGGAACCTGCAGCAACCATCTACTTCAACAAGCCCTTCATCAGTTGCCAGTGGAGTGCTTTTCATTGGGACTATCAGGATCCAGATCGTCCACTAACCTTGATCCTCACAGTGAACTTGTTACAGCCACCAGCTCAGCTCCACCATGGTTCTGTGTGAGGACGGCGAGTGCAGCGTATGCCTCTTGCCCTACTCACGGATGGACAGGATCCCCAGGGTGCTGCACTGCAGACACACCTTCTGCCACCTGTGCCTGGAGACCATGTCGCAGGCCAGGAGCGGGCTGCTCACCGTGGGCTGCCCTCTGTGTCGACGGGTGACCTGCGTTGGACGTGGCCTCAGCCTGCAGGAAGCTCTGTGGGTCAACAGCAGGCTGTGGGAGCAGATACCGGAGGACGTGGACGCAGAGGCCGGGGAGGAGGAAGAGGAGGAGGAGGAGGAGGAGGAAGATGGACTGAAACAAGCAGCTGAGGAGGAGCGGATGGAGACTAAACAAGAATCCTCGCTGCAAGCAGAATGGTGGGTTTAACGGTGTAAACAAACACAAACGTAGACATTAGCACAAGTCCTACTGGTTTGCTGTTATCATAGGTTCTTGTTTGTGGGCTTTTTCAGAACCATTTACCCAAAATAAATGAGAATAGTATCCCTTTAAAACCAGTGTTGAATTTGAAGAATTGGGACAGAATTCCAGCCATACCTTACCCCTTCACACGTCGGTGTTAATCGGTACCTTTGTCCACAAAGCCTCTCATTAGCACCTCAGCTCCGCAGTGCCACATTTTGTTGTGGGAGTAAAAACCCTGTCTAACTTTTCCACTTTTCCTTTTTTCAGCGCTTCCTCCAGGTCGGCCAGAGCGAAACTCAAATTGCCCGCGTTCTTCAGAAAGTTCAGTTTGACGAAGCAACACCAAGAGAAGATTGTGCCTGGCAGTAATGTGTAGTTCTGTCTTAGTGGTAAATATCTGCAAAAATGTGGAGAAGTTGAATGAAAAGTGGACTAATATTTTTGTCTTTTTTTTTTTTTAAGGGAAATGAAATCCTGGCGCAGGCTTTCAACTGAAGAGACTATTTAAAATATAAAAGATGAACTGACAGTTACTCTCAGGATATTGTTTGCGGATGGTAGACGCCACTAGAAGACTGGAGGCCGTTAGGGCCGAGAATCCATTTGTGTTCCTGTCAAGACTTTGTTTTGTCTTCAGCCAAAGGTGCCCTGTCTCCCCATTATTTATTCTGGGCTTAATTCCCCCAGCTGGTGCTGTGGGATTTGTTTCAGCTGTCCCAGTGGGACTCACACCCCAGACCCCCTCGTGACAGATGGTCACTGAGGACGTTCCCTTCTGCCACTGCTGAACGTTGAATATAACGTATTGTTTTTTATTTCATTTATGATAACTAGTTGGCAAAGTATTTAATAAAACTATTTTTGAAAGAATTTCTCTTTGTTCTCTTGTTCATTTACCATGTGGCTTTGCGAGATAGCCATCTCATGAGCTCAAAGCAAAGACACAACAATTCTCTATTTTACCGCAGACATCATTTATGACACTTTAAGTAGGTAAGTGACTGAAAAAAGTGAAGCCAGTAGGAGATTTCTGAATGTGAATATTACTTTTGTGGCGCTCGATACACCACAAAAGCATGTCACAAAAGACTCGTTCAGCCATGAAAGTAGATTATAAACTCCATTCAATGAGCATCTGGCAAGTTTTCCATGTTGGAAGATATTAGAACAGTGGATCATCACTATAATGGAAATAACCTTTATTCTTTTGTGTTACCTTATGTGCACACTTCTGTTCAAAAATAAACAGCACGTAGCATTCTGAGATTATTTTAATCTCAGTGTTCAGTGTTGCAGTGTTTGGCTTCAGTCATATTAAGGTCATTGTTATTCGGCTGTTTGGAGAAAGACATCCGTTAGTTGTCACTCTGGTTTGGTGGCCAACTAGTTGGAACAGGTTGTCTCCTCCTGTGAAACACACTGATGTTCTCTCTCAGCACCATCTATGTGTTCCCACGGTTAAATACTATCAGAGTGGCTGACATCATCTCCAGACACGGAGCTGCATCCAAGTTGTAAATGAACTGGCAGCAGCAGCTGGCCGTCTGTCAGGAAGGCAGCAACCCTGCAGGGAATCAACAAACAACACAGGATTGTGAAAGTGCCACAGTTTCAGTTTTGCAACGTATTGACAGGCTCCCAATGCGGTCCTGCAAGTGTTGAGCTCTGGGATTTTAAGGTGCAACTGAACCGGAAATAACTCAAAGTGCAGGTCGGCAGCGGTGGAAGAAGCATTTACTCAAGTAAAAGTAGCAATGCTACAATATAAAAATAGTCAAATACAATTAAGAGTCCGGTATTCAAAAGCTGACCTACATAAAAGTACAAAAGTATTGAGAAAAGTGTCTTTAAGGTAAAAGTACTAGACTATTACGCAGTAAAAGGGCCAATGTAACTGTCATATGTTTTGTATATAAAGTATTAGTACCTCAAAATTGTACTTCAGTACAGTACTTGAGTAAATATACTTAGTTCCACCTGCAGGTTGGTCTGGTCACAATGACTAATGAGGCAGTTATCAGATAAGGTGCCACCACAACATGTAAACATATTTCAGGGAGGAAGTCTAGTGGGGAGTCTTTGTAACAAACATGGTGCAAGACAGTTTCCACAGTGTTGACCATTACACAGAGCAATACATTCCTTTCTGAGTACGTAGTATTACACCGAGTGAGTGGTTTGAGTGGAGCAAACCCAAATACATTCAGTGTTAATGTGTGTTTGCAATATGGCAAATCTGGGACTGAACCTGAACTGAACTTTAATACGGAGCCTTTACCAAAGCTGGATTAGACTTGCTAAAGCGGGAATGTTAGCAGGTTAACTTTGTGATAAATGACCTTCGCCAAGGATGTTATGTTTTCGGTTCAGGTTGTTTGTCTGTTTGTCAGCAGGATAATGATTTTCATGAAACTTAGTAGAAGGGTGTACTAGGGCCAAGGAAGAAGTCATTACATTTAGAGCGGATCCGAATCATGGGGCGTACACACAAGTTATTTTTCACTCATGGAAAAGGCCACGAGGAGGTCTGTTCTCTCCGAGTGCCCTAAAATGTGTTTGATAATATTCAGCACTAAAGCAGTTTGTTGGTAAAGGTGAGACAAAGTAACATTTTTCAAAATTGGGACCAGCGGCTCGTCTTCGCTCCAGGGCCCTCAAGCAGGTTTACCCAGCCCGGGCCAACACAGCCGGTAAATCCAACGACAGGAATTAGTCATCAATAGAAATTTGGGATATAGGCTGTTTCACACTAGAAACCATGCACGCCACAACATGTACAACTACTTGTTAACACTGACACAAGTATTGCTTAAATGCTGGTAACTCCACCAGTGGTTCACAGTATGTTTGACTGACGTACCACCACATTCCTATCAGGTAACACCACCCGTCACCTTCCAAATGTGTTCTTGATTTTAAAATGGATCTTAAGTAACATTACACAATATGAAAGCCCTGAGAGGCAAGTGATAACAAAAACAACTGGAAATTGATTTTCGGAGTCTGATCAAAATAGTTTTGTCTTCTGTGTTTATGACTTATGAAAGGTAAAATAAAGGTTTGCCAGGATCATTTTTTGCTTGTTGTTGTAAAACTCATTTTGGCCACCAGAGGCAGAAGTGCACCACTACCCCATGTTCTAAAAAGGACCAAAAGCATTCATGTTTTCTTCCAGCTGACTGTTAAAATCTTTATGCACTCTAAACACAAGGTACACATATTGTGTGTTAGCAAGTTATCTAGCATTACTGTCTGTTTTTCTTTTGGCTGGAACACATGAACGCTTTTAGTCCTATTTAAAGTATGGTAGCGGTGCACTTCTCCCTCTTGTGGCCGACATGAGTATTACAACAAAACAAAACTTTCACCTGACCAAAACTTTTCCCCCACCTGTTTTCAGATAGAAAAACAAATAAAGGTAGTTTGAAATAAAACCTTTTTTTCAGCGGTTTTTAAATCATAAACACAGGAAAGAAAACAATTTAGGTCAGACTTAGTAAATGGATCACCAGAAGCGTTTTTTATTTTACGCACAAGCCTCTCACATATTTCACATGATCACAGAATGTAGATATTAGATTCTGAGATTGAAGTAATCACAGCTTTGTCTTACCCGTGTCATTTTGCTTTAATTTCATAGTTCACTCAAAGTATACCGTTGAGTTTGTGTCAATCAATTAAATCTAAACAACAGTAAAGTTACAGAGACTATGAGTGTGAAACAACACAATACGCTGGACAAGTAGAAGCAGATGTGTATACAGTGCTCAAGAAAGGTTCAGGGTGAAAAAAAGAATTGTGCATGACTTTGGTAATAAGACATCTTTATTAATCATTTTGGAGAGACATGCTAGATCTCTGTACAGTGTGAATGGAGAGCCAGCTCAGCTGCACAGAGCTGTGACAGAACATACACACCCCAGGGAATGGCCTCCATCCTCAAACCCCGACACGAAACACATTTGTTGCACTACTACTTGGTCCATTTCCAGGGAATGCTAAAATGGGCTTCTAATTTATAATTTAAGGGGAATAAATACAAAGGAACGTCTAGAGTAACTGATTCATTATTTGTCCTCATTTAAAAATAAATACCCATCGAGTGATTTCTCAAAAAGTGCTCTCCTCACAAGGCCGTGTGGTCGGTAATGAGAGCACTACATTCCTGTTGGGAGATAATAAATAGGCAGCAACACAGAGGGGTGATACATTATTACTGATCTTTCATTTCCAGCAATTATAACTTGAAACGCAACCTTGTCATTCCCATAACCCACAAGAGAGCATGTTCGAGTCAATATCTCCTGTGATGTTTGATCCAACTCTGTCCATTAGTATTATTATTATTTGGCTCATTATGTGGGTTAGAAAGGTTCACTAGTTTTCACAAGAGTGCTCCCCTTTGACAACAATGTGAACAATTCAAACGAGTCTACTCTAAAACACAGGACTCCAAATGTTCTGGAGATTAAGATTTCTTTTTTTTTACCATGTTTCTGTGACTTACATCATCACTCTAATTCTAAAACATGTTCTTCAAAAGTGCAGTAAGATTTCACTTCAAAGACGAGTCAAATCAAAGGAGTGTTGTCAACACTGGCTGATTTCACCACCAGTATTTTATGATACCCGTCTCTAAAAAAAAGAAAATAACAAAATTAAACAACATTGCATAACGCCAACGTCAGTTTAAACACAAGCAGCAAAGAAAGCCTCATCTCAGTGGGGACACGTCACGCGACAATCAGACAGCTCTTAAATTAAGTGACTGTACATTAACTATGAAGCTTTTCAGAACTTCATATTCACCTGAAAGGTCTACATGTGCAAATTAGTCTTCTGTCAGGAATGGAACTGGTTTACAATGCACTGATTTTACAATGTTAGCGATCTGTTTTGATCACATAACCCGCGTTAAGTCTACAGCTCAGCACAGGGAATGTTATGTTCCTCTGTGACACAAGGCAAGGGCTTTGATTCTCCACTGCTCACTTACAGCATTATGTGCAGACTACCATCATCACAACTACCACAGATATCACACAATGCGACGGCACATGTCATATTGTTGTGAGTGGGGGAATCTACGGTGACCTAAAATGGTGCCGTAATGTGGCGAGAATAACACGACTTGGCAGTGGCCCTCTATAGAACTGCATTCTAAGTTGCCTATACAGAAAGCACACATTTACACACACACACACGACAAAGAGATATTCTGAAGTCAAGTATACAAATCCAGTTTGACAGTTTTCATCAACAAAAAGACAGTAATTATCAGAGTGCATTAAGTCACTGGTGTAATGTTATCCTTTACATATTGTGTACACTGGTAGACAGTACCTATGCTCATAAACTAGGCATGCATTAGATACTCAAGATGTTACCGCTCAGTTCCTGGAACGACCAGGACGCAAAATTATGGATCCCACAGGGTTCTGGGCAGGAGCAGAAGGTTTAGGCTTAAAGATGAAAAGTGTTAAGCCTTGAGACGGTTGAGTGTAGGTATACAGGGGAACTAGCTGTCAGGGACTGCCCAATGGTCCCAAGGCCAATTCTTCTAAAACTCCAATAGTTTGAAAAATGTCCTTAAAAAAGACTTTTGTTTTCAGCTTGTATTTAACTTTAACAGCTCTTCTGTGAACGAAGTTAAAAGAAACAAAAGTGGGCGTTTTTTTTCGGGATAACAGGACTATGGGCTTTTTCAAACTATTATAGTTTCTGGAAGAAAGTTCTGTTGGACCGAATGCACGGCACCGCTATGTCAGGGGTCAATTAAGGGTTTCATTACATTTGGGTAATAATACAGGAGGGACCTCCATTTTTGCCTGTAACAAGAGTGGGATCCATAAAAATACATCTAAAACCATCTGCTCTTATCAAGCCCTCGGATAAAGAGCTTTGTTGTTTGCTTCTTTAAAAAAAAAAACAACCTGTCCAGAGAGATTCCCGGAATATACAAAAATACAAAAAAGAAACTGGGGAAACTTCCTTTTCTACTTACAAAATTGTATCCACATAAGTAACTTGGGGATCATTTTTTCACATCTTTGCCTTTTTCACTCTCTTTTTTTGTTGTTGCAAGTTGTAAGACTTTTTGGCAGTTTCATTAACAAAGTAGGCTGCACTACTTTAGAACCAAATTCACATATTGCTAGTTCCAACTGACGACCGATAGTCAGGTGAGGAGGCCAGAATCTCAACGTGCAAAAGTCAACTGCAGGTTAACCAATAGGAAGCAACATAACAAGCATGTGGTGTGAATGATGGGTTTTTCTTTCCAGGACGATGCGGAGTATTAACAGGAGCAGCCGCCTTCAGTAGTCTGGGGCTCCTGCTGTTTGTCCAACTTGATGTCGATCACTGAAGAACGTTAAGGAAGCTTTGGAAACATTTGGTATTGACATTATTCAGCTACATGCACTTGAATGAATCCATTAGCTGATGTGAATATTTTCAAAGAGGAAATGCAGACGAAAGTGAGAGGCTCTCTTATAATATTCACTCATGTTGTACTACTGCATGTACTTTTAATGTACTGTAGTACCACTTCACTACCACTAGATGGTGCTACCTCCCATGAAACTTTAACAAAACAGCCAAAATACTTACAACAATAAGTAAATTATATATATATATATATATATATATATATATATATATATATATATATATATATATATATATATATATATATATATATATATATATATATATATATATATATATATATATATATATATATATATATACACACACATTACATCCTATGTGTTCAAATTTTATTTTACTAGTCTTATCAAGTGTTTTATTTTCAATCTTCATTTTCATAAGTTTGCATAATTGAAATAAAAGAAATGTAGTTTCAAAATATTCCATAAACACAATCAGTGATCAATTCATTGCAGAGCTTATCCTAAAAATCCTCCTCTGACAACACAAGTTATTCATCTCCACAGGAAATCCTCTACTATTGTTAGTTGGGTAATAAACTGAGAATGGATGTGAGCTAAAGTCGTTGGCACTGCTGTGCTGCAATTAAAGCTGCTGCACAATGGTGTGTTAATGAGTTGTTGCTGTAAGTCAGAATGATTCTTCCAATTATTTTTTGTATGTTTGTTTTTCCCACAATTCAGATAGAGTGTTATTCCCAGGCAACCCTCCAGAGCATGTTTCTCACTCTGCAGAGAGAACGAGGAGCAGCCCTGCTCTGTCTTAAGGAGACAAACATCCTGACTGCTTTTGAATGCTTCCAAATTCTGCTGCTGGTGAAGTGTGGCAGCAGAGCAGCAGCACGCTCTTACTTGTTATTCATTCTTCTGGAGGACATTATGCATGTAGAAGGAGGGGGTCCGGCCTACATTGTATGCAAGTGGAGAGTCCCACTGTGGCTGGTGCTGTGAAATGCAGCAGGTGATGTGTGTGGATTCATATGTTATGGCAGCGTCTCATCCCAGCGTGGTACCATTTGAAGGACAGTCTTAAAATGCAATGAGCGTTCCCATTTGGATCGGTTGCCATCTCAAATCTGGAGTCCTTATCTCAGCAGCAAACATTACCAAACCAAATGAGCAGGCTCGGCCATGAATATTTCACTTCTCTGATACCTGTGTGTGAGCTTCTATGTGTCTGTGTGTGAAGTGTGAACACACACTCTACACAGCATCTCCTGTACTGTGAGTAATGGACTCAATACTCGCTACTGTGCCACTAGTAGTAGTATTTGTTTCATGGCGTGGGGGTACTGTAGGCATACGCTGTTCATGAAGTTTAAAGCTTGTAAAGGCCTTTAAACATTACATGGGTGGCTTAAAGCTGCAATAAACATCTTCCCAGCATTGCCTGTTCCAAATGGCTGCCAGAGGAATCCTCAATAACCAAATATCAAATGTTAAAACCATAGATTGTATAAAACAAGTGGACATAGGCTGTGAGTCTGAAAATTCAAGCCAAACATGTTCACTTTGGGCATCAAAAAACCAAGATGGCGACGGCCAAATTGCCAAACTCGAGGCTTCAAAAAAGTAGTCCACAAACCAGTGGGTGATGTCACGGTGGCTACGTCCAATTCTGTTATACAGTCTGCAGTTAAAACTACATTATTTTATTTTTATGGCCCCCTGGATGCAGCGCGACAAGCTGTTAACATAGCATTGACATATTATCAGCTTATGAGTTGATATGGCGAACGTGTTAGCAAACATTTGCTTCTCTATGTTCTCCAGCTTGTTGCTAACGTTGTGAATCTGCTGCTGAGTTCTGGGCAGTCAGTTCATCAGAACCTGTTTTCTTAAAGCAGCGGTCTGCTGCAGCTGGAAACAATGCTGAGGAGAGGATTTAAACAAAATAGTAAAGTCCTGCGCTGTAAAGTGTAAATAATGAGCTGCTAGATGTAGAAAGGCTCTGTAGCGCTGAGTGCACCTTTGGTGATAATGTTCTTCACTACCAGCGACCTCTTTCACATTACACATGGTCACTGTTCAAATAAAAAAAAATTCAGAGCAGCTCTGAAAATAAAATCTATTAAGATGCCAACTAGATGAGAAAGATGTAAAATTGGTGAGTCAACTTTCTGTGGGAAGAGCGCGTCATCATTACTCTCCAAGGGACAGCACAGGCGTACAACTGACAACATTTCTATGGGGTCTCAATTTGCTTGAGAAGCAACACTATCCTGTTATAGCTGTATTTTATTATCATATATTGAAACAGATGTAACCTTTACGTGTTAAGCTTAACTGCTTCACCAGGACACAAAACAGTGACAATGGTGGCATCATGCTCACTTAAAAAGACACCTCAAAGCTTTACCTTGAAGATGTTGTGAATAGAAGCGGCATGCTCGTGCTGTTAGTACTTCACAAAAAAGCCCTGAATAATAAAACTCCTTCTAAACACAATCAATTAACAAAATTAGGGGAAAGCACTTTTCTCTGCAGCCTTTTTCTGATCAACCCGAGTCTGGTGGGAATTATTTTGCTTTCTGGCTCTCTCTCATTAACGTGGACAACCCTAGCAGTTGATCTGGGTCAAGCACCCTCTTTACTCTCTCTGCAGCCTGTGCAGTGGTGCTAATACCCAGTGACCCTGTATGAAATTATTTCTCAGACAGAGCAGAAGACTGTTCCCCATAGGCCCTAATATCCACCATAAATCAGCGTGACCCATGGTAACAGAGTACACTGTGAAACTCTGTCCAACTGAAAGTTCATCGAGTTTCTCTAAAAGAAACACAAGTGGAACTACAGTGGGAAACTGTAGGTTACATTGAATCTGTGTTATAATAAATAATTTTGAACCTTACCTTATATCTACGTACACCAGCGTGTTACCCATATTGTTGTATACGTTATGCATTCGTTGGGCATTCGTCTGATACATTTTGTATAAGTAAGTGATGCTCTGTCAATAGGTTAGACATGCGTATCTGTTCACTTTTCCAATCCGATGAAAAGTTGGACGTATTTGGACCGGCGCCGGCATACGTTTCTGTCATACGGATATGTGTGGCAGGCTCTTAAAGGATTCAGGACGATTTTGCTGGAAAAATTCAAAGGATGTAACATTTATGCGCGCTAACAATAAATGATGTAACGTTACAAAGCAAAGGTGTGCAACTAGAGTCTGACCGGCCGTTCACAATTTACTGCAGAGCCGAGGTGGTGCCGAGAACAAATTTAGAGTAGAGGTGGGAGGGGGGAAGATGTGCACAGTGCATGTTAGTTTACTAGAAAGTTAATGTGTTTTTTGGGCTGACTAGAAGAGAAACGCAAGAGTTAGTCTCAAAGAAAACTAAAACTTAGGGGCTGAGCCACTCCATCTCTGTGCGCCTCCATCTTGGATCATCACATCAAACCACAGGCAACATGTAAACACTGCTGTTGAGTCAAGTGCAACACCTAGTGGTAAAATGTGGTATACCTGTCCGGTCGGTGTTTGGCTAAATATAAAACTAGTTTGAACATTTTTACAGCATCCCCACCAGTAAGCTGTAATTTAGCTACGCGGCATGGATCTGGTGAATGTTGCTACGCAACGTTAAGTGAGAAAGTAATTTGCAAATGGTAAGTTAGTTATGGAGCCAATAGTCCAGATAAAATGTAGGAACAGTAAAGATAGTAACATTATTCAAAATATGGGATCCTGACTGCAGTTCACTTAACGGCCATTCAAAAAGAAATTGAATTGTGAATTGCAATTCCCCATAGTACCTTTAAATTTCGATTCTGTTTGCTTCCTCCCTTTAAATGCTTCTCCATTACAGTCCATGAATCATTGCTTGATATAAAGTAAATCCAGTGCACCATGCTGCAGGTGATAAAGTAAGCCCATCCAGGCTATATAACATGCATGTATCCTGGACTAATCCTATTTGTGCCCTCTCCCAGTAAAATCAATACTATTCACAATGCAATAACAACAGAGAAGCCGCTCCATTAACTGACAATGACAGCAGAGGCACAGAGCTGCTGAGGAACTGTCAGCACCTGTCATCCATCACCACACCTCCACCTCACACAGCTCGCCCCCACATCTATTATGACTCATTAAAGATGGAGAGAGAGAAAAGAAACGGAAGAGAGATAAAGGTAATTGGCTGAATGTGAGTGATGCATTATACACAGGAAATATGTCTGACTGCAAGGGATGATGTCCTCAGTTCAGAAGGCTGTGAGGTTACGGAGTTTATTATTGAGGCCATGCAGTTTGCAAAGGCTGGACGACTCCCAGTAAATGATGAGTGGGCAAGAATCAGAGATGCACAGGGAGACAAATGTAGGCATTCCTTCACTACACCGAGGTCAGCATCTGATAAATGCTGCAGTGATAGTGAGACGGCTTTACACTGAACGAGTACTGACAATGATATGTGCACATGGTAAAAACAAAAAAGCAATTTCATAATTCACCTAGTTACCATAGAGATGGCACCCTACTTTTGTGTACCTACGTCAGAGCCTCCTTAACTCTGTTTAGGTGGCAGTCCTTGTTTATCTATGATTTCTATCTAATGGGTTAATGTGTTTATGTCAGTTGCAACTATGTTAATAGAAAAGCCAAGTTAGACCTGAAAATACAGAATGGATTATGTTAAAGCATAAGTTCTCAATTTTCCAAGTCTGCTTTCAAACAATGGTCGAGGGCCAATATTTACATTCAAACTAGTTTTTCTTGCTGTAATCATCCACCTGTTCATACGGGCTATTACGAGATCCCTTCCTGATGCCATTTCAATGGAAGTGATGGAGGACAGAATCTGCTGTCTAACAAAAGATATAATCCACAATTTCGTTAAAGCTAATACGAGACTTTAACTGTCGGAGTTAGACGAATCAATTGGTTATCTTTGAATATAAAGTCTTTTTCTGTACACAATGCATTCTTATAATTCAAGAGTTTGCATCATCGTGTCTTCAGGTTCCTTCAGTGTCCAAGTAATCCTGGGATAGTTGCCTGTACATCCATTGGCACATTACAAATAGTAACTGCTAGTAGTTACATCAGCATACTTTTTAATGGTGCACATTTTCCAAAATGTAAACAAATGTACCCTGCTACGAGCTAACTTACGGACTTCATGGCAACATAGAGCTCAATAGTGAGTTTCTGGAAGTCCCATCCATAATGTGAATAGAAGATTTTGATAATGAGCCACAAAGTCGTAACCATCGCAGGTAACCCCGGCGGCCATGCAGCTGCTGAATCTTCTTTATTGGCGACCACGGTTAGTTTGAAAAGAGAAACTTGGAGTTTCCAGTCGCCATTCGCAATTGATTTATACGATGAATAGTTCCTTCACTCTTCAAATAATTATGTACACAGTCTTGCACTTTAACTTTTCTTTCCAAATTCTAATTTCTTTTGCTCCAAATGAAATGTTTTATGGTCACGAATCATCTTGTATTTGGCTGACTTAGTTCCATGATTAAGACTTTATATTTTATTAAGGATTTTCTGAAACGTCAATTGAGTCTTTTAATAAAAGGAGAAAACTGAACCGATATTACACCTGAACTATGGGGTGTGCACATGTACAGGACTGTCTCAGAAAATTAGAATATTGTGATAAAGTTCTTTATTTTCTGTAATGCAATTAAAAAAACAAAAATGTCATGCATTCTGGATTCATTACAAATCAACTGAAATATTGCAAGCCTTTTATTATTTTAATATTGCTGATTATGCCTTACAGCTTAAGAAAACTCAAATATCCTATCTCTAAATATTAGAATATCATGAAAAAGTATACTAGTAGGGTGTTCAACGAATCACTTGAATCGTCTAATTAACTCGAAACACCTGCAAGGGTTTCCTGAGCCTTGAAAAACACTCAGCTTGGTTCAGTAAACTAAATCACAAGTATGGGGAAGACTGCTGATCTGACTGCTGTCCAGAGGACCATCATTGACACCCTCCATCAGGAGGGTAAGACACAAAAAGAAATTTCTCAAAGAGCAAGCTGTGCACAGAGTGCAGTTTCAAAGCACATCCACAAAAAGTCTGTTGGAAGGGGGAAATGTGGCAGGAAACGCTGCACAACCAAGAGAGATGACCGCAGCCTTAACAGCATTGTGAAGAAGAGTCGCTTCCAGAATTTGGGGGAGCTTCAAAGACAGTGGACTGAAGCTGGAATCCAGGTATCAAAAGCCACTGTTCACAGACGTGTCCGGGAAATGGGCTACAATAGCCGTATTCCCATGGTCAAGCCACTTCTGAACTCAAGACAACGGAAGAAGCGTCTGACTTGGGCTATGGAAAAGAAGCACTGGACAGTTGCAGAGTGGTCCAAAGTCCTCTTTTCAGACGAAAGCAAGTTTTGTATTTCATTTGGAAGTCAAGGCGCCAGAGTCTGGAGAAAGGCTGGAGAGGAGCAAAATCCAAGTTGCTTGAAATCCAGTGTGAAGTTCCCACAGTCAGCGATGGTTTGGGGAGCCATGTCAGCTGCTGGTGTTGGTCCACTGTGTTTCATCAAGCCCAGAGTAAATGCAGCTGTGTACCAAGAGATTTTAGAGCACTACATGCTTCCGTCTGCTGAAAAGCTCTATGGAGATGAGGAATTCATTTTCCAGCATGATCTGGCACCTGCCCACAGTGCCAAAACCACCAGTAACTGGTGTACTGACCATGGCATTACTGTCCTCGATTGGCCTGCCAATTCCCCTGACCTGAACCCCATAGAGAATATGTGGGGTATTGTGAAGAAGAAGCTGAAAGACACCAGACCCAACAATGCTAATGAGCTAAAGGCCGCTATTGAAGCATCCTGGGCATCCATAACACCTCAGCAATGCCACAGGCTGATTGCCTCCATGCCACGCCGCATTGATGCAGTAATCCGTGCAAAAGGATTCCCAACCAAGTACTGAGTGCATTAATGGACATTTTCAAATGTTTGATTTTGTTTTGCTGTTATAAATCTTTTTTTTTTACTTGGTCTGAGGAACTATTCTAAAGGCTGAAGAAATCTTCCACAGGTGGGGCTGTGACAGCCGACAGCAGCAGCAGGAGTTAGCAGGAGACTCCCATCTCTGGTTTAAATGTACACCCACCATAGACAACACTGCAGACACCTACTTTCTGATCAGCCCCCCCGTCCGGCACTTGTTAGGAACCGGTGCAGAGTGTCGTGCTCAAACAGATTTAATTGGACAGGTAGCTGGCACTTATCCAAAAAGGTGCCAGGATGCAGATTTCACTTCTGGAACTCCTTTCATTTAGAAGTGAGCCGTGAATGATGCCATCACATTGAGATTAAAATGAGAAAATGTCCTCCGAGTTTACGGTTCACATAATATTATTTAAATAGCTTTCATGAAAAGGGGGTTTTCATGATATGTAAATGGCTCAAAGGATACTCCCTTCTTTGCTTGCTTCTTGCATACTTTCCATTCCAGGGAGAGCAGCTGCCACGCGCCGAAACAGCTGGAAAGAAAGAAACAGAATGAGGGCACTTTTATACTGAAACAGGGATACACAACACGAACACTTACTAAGTAGGCTAACACGTACCTGTTCATTTAATTTAATGTGAAAATAATACCCAGTGATCTAGATCAGGGGTCTCCAACCACCGGGCTGCGGACCAGCACCGGGCCGTGGATCACTTGGTACCGGGCCGCACAGAAAGAATAAAACGTTTTTCTTTTGTATTATGTTGTATATATTACTGTGTAATAATAATACAAATAAGATAGAATAATTACATTTACATTATGTGTTGCACTTTATTTTGTGTTTAGTTATGAACTTACATACTTGCATTAGATATATCAGATCAAAGGCTCTGATTCTGTCTCTGCTTCACATTTATCATCTCTAAGTACAGGATGTTTCTGGGAATAGTTTATCCAATCAAACTGAAACTTAACTCTTTTGGCTGGTATTGTGAAATTGAAAAAGTAAAACAAATTAAGATTACATAATAGAGAATTTATTTGAAATTAAGTATAATGTCTAAATTCATAAACATTTTGACGAAACACAACAAAAAAGTCATGTTTGCACTATGATCGTTTTTCAATGTTAAAACCCCGGTCAGTAAGTAGTCTGATTACATAACTTATTAGCTCTCATGAGAGATCGTGAGATTGATGCCTGAAGGCTTAAATGTGCTGACACAACAGCTCAGTGGATAGTGATGACAAAGCCAAACAGTGTGAACACTGCAGCCTTTTGAGGCAGTACTGTGACCTTTGTTTTGGAGGTTTCACACCGCTGTGTTCCATCCTGGCATTTCGCTGTTAGTCCAGTCTGAAGCAAGTGAAAAATAGCCTCGTCTGTCTGCGCTGCAGTGGGCTGAGAAAGGCGCCTGCCAGCAACACCATTCACTGACAGACACAATACAGCTTGCTTTCATCTCCCTACTTATTAACTTAACAGACAGTCGTTGTCTCCGACCACAAACATCTGTTCAGAGACAAAACACTGTTGTTGAACCAGGCTGTGCTTCTCTTTGTATCTGGAACCCATAAATGTCTCTAAACCTTAGCATTACTAATAAAATGTCACTAAAAAGGAACAAATACATGCACAATTCAGTCTTGGTGAGATGCTGGCAGTGGCAGCATGGACTTACACAGGAAGTGATACTGCTATACTACTATCAGTGTGGTATTTGTAAGAAAAACAAGAGACCTTTACAAAGGTACCCTGTGGAGTGTTTGAACACTATTAGTGCAATGGATGTAGAGCAAAGTTTTGACGAGTCGGTCCACGTTTTGTTTTTCATCTTTTGCATTCACTCAGGGATGTACACCATGAGCACTTTTCTGACGAGACACACATTCCTGCTGCAATTTCCATGCTATACTATTAATAGGTGGTAGGTGGCTGTAACGCACTGGGACATAGCATCTGGTCAGGAAAGGCAGTGAAGAAGTAAGGCTGGGGTAAGCTCGTAGATATTAAATATGTGGATAACGGCGCACATTTACATACAGTCTCTCCTGGAAGACATTAGGTGCTTTTCCATCCACCTGTTTTTATGTGCATTTTCAATTTGCGGATGAAAAAACAAACGTAGAAACGCTGAAAATTCAAAAAGAATCTTGAAATATTGCAAAAAAAAAAATGTTTTATGTTTGGCTGAGGTGGAAAAGTTGGTGTGTAGAGAAAAGCAAAATGTGACAAAGTGCAACAGAAACAGCTTCAGAAAAGTGACAAATGTTTTGTAAAAACTGAGAAAAAAAGAGAGAGAAGTTCAAACCCATACGTACATCTGAGCACCAGACTTACTGAACTCACCTGTTTGACGTTGTAACCCGTCTTGGCGCTGGTCTCTATGAACATGACGCTCAGCTCTTTAGCCCTCTGTTCACCTTCCTCAATTGTGATTTGCCTGTGAAAAGAAGGGAATCATCCTCAAACCACTGCAGAATAATGCCTGAGAAATAATAACTGAGGCTGATCTTCTCATATCATGATTCAACAAAGGCGAGGAGACTCTCCACAAACAGCAGCCATTATCTGCAGCTGAAGCTTCTGTTAGTCTAGGCTAGTGAGGATACACAAGACTTAATTAGCTCTTAGTGACTGAGAATGATTAATTAGATTGTCCTGCGAGAAATTAATAACAACCCATTAGCATTACATTTGAAAGAATCTGGAAGTAATTGTTTTGCTGTGAAACAGAGACTTGTCAGGTGTCCATTAACACAAACAGAGAGATCAGTGCAGTCCTGCTGACTCCGCAGCCCTGCACAGCAGCAGGTTCGTACAGACGACTGGCTTAAATCAACCTGCCACTACTCTTCTGGGAAAACTATGACGTAACCAGTTTGTTCTTCTCAACACAAAGGGAATGTTAGCAGTGTACTATCTCAACAATACCACTTCTTTACTGTTAACTGAATGAAAAGCATTAGACAGAGCAGCCTTCTATTGAACTGATCCTCCTCTCCTTTAATAACTCCTCCTTTGCAACACAGCACAGAACAAAGAGAAGTGTAGTCTTTATGATATAGGTAAAGACGTGTCTGCAGCGAGAACAGAAAGCACTGCACTGGAGATGTATTTACATAATAACACCACCTGACTGAGTTGCACCAGTGCTGCTAGTGTGGCTATTTCTGGATGCATGTGTCTGAGTTCAAACCTAAACAACAGCGAGGCTTATTCATCATCAGACAGGAAGATATAAGCCTAATGCATAATGAGGCACCCAAGCAACACTCATGCAGCCATGCAGTCATGCACTTAAGCCACTGATGATAACATATCTTTAACAGTAATATGCAAATCATGAGTGTCCATAGTCAGCAGGAACTGAAGCATAACAAAAATTAATTTGACTTTAAACTTGCATTTTTGTTATATTCTTTTTAGTGTAACCATTCTAATAGATGCAATTAAAAATCAACTTGATGCTCAATGTACTAACAAAAACTACCATTTCTGTAGTGAGCCTGGAGTGGGGGGGCAAGGCATGTAGAGTCTATCTACGCAGTCTGATGTCGATCAACCGGTGAAACGTTGATCTCATGCCACACTATGAATGACAGCCTTCTCATTCGCATAATGAAGTACAAATACGAAAAGAAAGGTATAGAGACAATAATACAGAAATAATTAAGTTTGTAGAAATAAATAGGGGGGATGCAAAGGGAAAATACATAAACAAATACATCACTAAATACATACATTTAAAATTGAATAAAAACACTAAAAAATAATGTACATGCAATAATAAATAAATAGTAAAGTAAATTAAAACAGAAGTATACAATTTTGTCACTTTTTTCAATAATTGAATGCCTACATATTTTCTATATTATTTTTGTACATCGACTGGCATATTAATTCATTGATAGTCATTTATTTATTTATTTTTAATTTTGGCATTTTTCCATTCTTCATAGAAAGTTGTCACACAGTGACAAACCCACATTATCACTCAACTCTGTAGTTCTCAGCTCTACAGAGCTTTTAGCGTTTATTGTTTTGGTTTTATGGTCCCCAACGTTACTGCTCTCTATTGGACATTTGCCAGGTGGCCAAAAACCCAATTGAATGTTAATATTGTTCTGGTTCAGCAGGAAATATAAACTAGTTGTAAAACTGTAACTGTAAACTTCACACCAAAGTATTGTAGCAGTATAGAAGAAAAGAGAAAAGCTGCAGAAAATACTTCCTTTAAGTGTACAGCACATCAGGCTCCACTCAGCTGAAGCTGCCTGACGTCCGATGCACACCAGCTTTCCCTTATGCAGGGCTCTGGGGACTCTGCAGCACCTAAACTGGGCATACTTCAACTCCCCCAGGTACGGAGCATTGTGAAAAGCTCTACCACGCATGAATGAACAAACTAACAAACAAAGAGAGAGCCCATCTGATAGAAGTGCTCCTCTCGAGCAGCGTATCACAGTAATGCAAAACACACAAATCTCTGCTTCTTCTCAAGCGATGTCCGATGTGGGGTTAGATGTGTTAGTGCTGATATTCTGAGACAAAGTAACTAAATTGCATCATTGACTTCTGAAAATGTTTGTGAAGGTCCAGCGACACACTGTTACCTAGAAACAGATCTAAGATGCCAGAGAAAAGCACACTACTGTACATCCCTGCCAGGCTTTCATCTCTCCCTAATACTGAGAGGTTTGATGTCGTCCTACTCATTTTTCAATGTCAGCCACATCATTTATAGTGCCGTCTAATATCATTCAAACAAACTATAGTGATTTATTAATATAAATGTCAGTTTTATCAACGTAAATACATCCACGGTTATATAAATGTAATTTATGGTGCTGTTAGACCGGCCTTTAATATAGGTGTGGCTCTTCCTTTGTGTGCAACCGTAATGAAATGTATTTGTTTTTGAGGCTAAACACCAACACATATGGAGAGAAGCAGAGTATTTCTCTTAGATAAAAACATGTTGTACGACATGTAGATTACGTCTATCTTTTTTTCAATTCATTTGGACTTTAAAACGCTCTGGAGTTATTGGAAATGTTTAGATCACACAAGTCTGATACAATCCCACGCAGCCAATGTTGATTTAGACGCTTCAAACTATTCGATACAGCTGTACCACTTGAATTTGACTGGTGTCGTGTAGCATCACTTTAGCCACTGAAAACACGTAACAGTAACCATAGTGACTGCAACATTTATCATCTCTTGTATGTGAAACATTTACTTGCATGTACAACCACATTTACGTGCGGAATAAAAACTGCAGGACCGAAAAAACTGTGGAGGTACTGTAGTTTAAATAAATAGGGAAAATAACATTTACTTTTTCTGCACCTAGTGGGCAAAAACCTGCCGGGTTCATACACACAGCAATTAGACTGACTTACGTCTAAGAAGAAGCTCATTAGCAGAGGATGCTGAGGTGATGTTGATGCAGTAAATAGCCTTTACTTCTTTACCATGGAACATTTACTAGTTGTAACTCACAGACGCCTTTAAGACACAACTAAATGGCCGTTGAGATAAATTACCATTAAATTAAAGGGAAACGGTTACATAGTTTTCAGTTCACTTACCACCACAACACATTCTGTGGAGTAATACATCAGATAGCAAGATATATTTCGACATAACACAAGATGCGTTATGATGGAACAGAAAGGTCGGGTTATTAGTATTATTAGCATATGAGCATTAGTGTACATTCTTTTGTATTTCATTTGTTTCTTTATATTCAATACTGTACTACTTTACTGTAGTAAAGGAAATAGTAACATCAATACTAAATGGCGTGTATTCACGTTTCTTGTCTTCCTTGGTTGATCTGTAAATGTTGTCTTTAGTTTGCCGTTTAAAAAGAAAAGAGAAAAGCCTACATAAGATAAAACCTGGATTTTGTACAAATAACCAGCTGTCTTAAGGAACATTGGTCTTTATTAAATTCATATCATCTTAAATAAGCTCCAGATGGGGTCCTTTATATATGCCCAGTCTTCCTGTACTTCAGATCTCAACATCTGTTTTATGGCAACTATGAACCTTTATTGACAGATCCAGCGAGATGCATCCTGGAAACTGCATCACCAGCAGTTTTTCAGCTTCCCCCTCAGTCGGTTACACATTGAATCTAAGACACAAGTATGCCAATGGGAGCTCAAAGTATATCCTCGACAGGATAATGCTGTGATTGTTAGTGCTACTGCATGGGCAAATAATGCTGACAAGAACAATTCAATTGGAGCATCATTTATGCACGGTTACTCCACCACCACATGAGGAAACATTATTTGTGAACATGCTCTATTGAACACTTTTACAACACTTAAGAACAGGAAGTGGACTCCAGCTAAAGGACACCTCCAATCAGTCACCACACAACCACATCATCATCTACCATGTTGGCCCACTGTCAGCCAGACCAGAAAGTAGATGGGCATCTGTTTTAGAAGTGTAGCCAGGAAAGAAATAGACCAGAAAACTTGGATAAAGGACGTCCCAGAGGACAACAGAACCACAATAATACAGAAGAGAGAGAGATTACTGGACCACATGAAGTGTTTCTCAGCCTCTGTCTATACTACAACTGTCAACCAATGAGTACTCTTGATGTATATTGTAAACTAAAGCATGAGTACTTACATATGTATGAATTTCTCTCAAAAGTCATTGCGTACGTAAACTAAAAAGGTGACTCCGAGTGCAGATCTCTGCCAGGTGTGACTCCTCCCAAACAATTGTCCTTCCTGGCCCCCTTACAGTCAAGATGGAGGCAAAGATGACAAAAACAGGAATTTAATTATCTCGTATCCTAACTTTAGTGGATCCTCACTTATCGGGTATGGAATTAATCTGCATACGTTCTAAATGAGACCAACCCTTTCTATGGATGTCAGTATTTGCAACAGACGAAGTGAGGCTTGTTTTTAGCTTAGCCGATTGCAGGAAATGACTTCTGCTGCTGAAGCAGTTGTTGATCACTTGCGGTCCCTCCCGGCCGGTTAAGGGGAGTGAGGGGTCAGCAGTCAATGATTGTATAAAACAGTCAATTAGGCTGATGGGTGCAGTAGTATGCGAGTTTAGCTGCGGACAGACAGCTACACACACACACACACGACCAAACACATGGTCTCCCCACAGGCTTGTATACTTGTATATGACAGGAAAACTGTAAAGTCGATCACTGTGGGTAAGTTCAATTTCAAGAAAGTGTAAAAGGTACATAAATATGTTTCATAAGAAAGAAAATAAGAGATACTAAAACTGGAGTCCTACAGCGATGCTAGCAGCAGTGTGAGACTGTGCTTGGGTAGCATGCTAACATGCTCACAATAACAACGCTAACATGTTGATGTTTAGCAAATATAATGTCTACCATGTTCACCATCTTAGTTTAGCGTGTTAGCATGTGAACATTTGCTTATTAAAGTTCTGTAGTGTCAAGAGACAGAAACAGTCTTTCTTCAGTGCTTCAGCAGCCACGCCACATTTCAGCACATACGCATGAATAGAGCAATTTAATTATTCATGAACGAGATCACGGGTACAAGCGGCCGAAATGGGTTTTCTCAGACGGGTGGCTGGCGTCTCCCTTAGAGATAGGGTGAGAAGCTCAGCCATCCGTGAGAGACTCGGAGTAGAGCCGCTGCTCCTTTACATTGAAAGGAGCCAGTTGAGGTGGTTCGGGTATCTAGTAAGGATGCCACCTGGGCGCCTCCCTAGAGAGGTGTTCCAGGCACGTCCAGCTGGGAGGAGACCCCGGGGAAGACCCAGGACTCGGTAGAGAGATTATATCTCCTCACTGGCCTGGGAACGCCTCGGGATCCCCCAGTCGGAGCTGGCGGATGTGGCCCGGAGAAGGGAAGATTGGGGTTCCTTACTGGAGCTGCTGCCCCCGCGACCCGATCCCTGATAAGCGGTAGACGATGGATGGATGGATGGATGGATGGATGGATGGATGGATGGATGTTAACTACTCCACACTCTCTTGTAGAAGAGATAATGCATCTCAAAAATCTCATAGAATCAATAAGAAATACACAACTATTAATGAAAATTCAGTATATCCACACGTTAGGGAATAACAGATAAAGTTATTATGAAGCGGTTCGCTTATTTATCTACACTCCTTGAAGGATGTCAGGAATAGGACTTTTAAACACAAATAAAAGCAATATTGGAACTGAACATTTGTCAGGCTGTCTGGGATGTTTTCCATATCGGTATCATATTTCACTTTACATCTGTAATCTATCTCATGGGTTGTGCACATACTGTACAGTATGCACCAATAATGCATTCCGGCACACAAGCCATTTTATGGTTCAATTTTATTTCCCACTACTGTATATTCCTGCTTCATGTCATCTCATTTTTACCGTTTCTCTAAGCATTCTCTATACAAATCAATTTATTTTTCCTTCTCAGCTATATTAAACATCCTGCTTCATCAGCTTCTACATACATACATATCTATGTATGAAACATAATTCCCTCGTGCACACCGTTCATGACAGCTCAAGTGTCACCAGGGGCTAAGTCACTGAGGGATTTCCACAAGCAATAATGTTCTCATTTCAAGGCAATAACAGCAGCTGAGTTACACAATAATTACTATAACAACACTAAACATAACAATTATGTTAATGAGTGTATTCATTTAGATATTTCATGTATAATGTAGCAAACATTCATTTCTTATACCCGTCTTCATATAACATTGAGGTGGTGTTAATTTTAAATTCACATGGTAAAGTATTAAGTAGTTATTGATCTCAAGATAATCAGTCTTTCTTATTAACAAACAGATTTATTCAGCAAGCTGCACTAATCAAAGCCAGCCTGATGTTTTTATCATGTCTTGTTCTCGTATTGTGCTCGACTGAATGTTCCTGCAGGCTGACACTTTGCACATCATGGTTGCCATGGTGTCAGAAATGCTGACTAAAAAGACAAAATGTGAATCGAGCATGGATGGATTAATGAACGGGCCCAGGGGTCCAAAGTGTCAGCAGCCCCCCCCCCCGGTGAGGTTCTGTAGAGTTTCACTAGATTGCGTACAAGCTCTATTCAGTTCAAATGAATACTGGGCAAAGGTAAATTATAACGTTATCATGATGTGTTCAAATGTAATCTTGTAAAACTGAGTTTTCACCCCCCACCCAGCCCCCCACCCCCATCTCATGACTCCGCTGGTTGTAACTCTGTTCTGGTTTGGTTTTGTATTGTCTCAACTGTTTTTGTCTTTTGTTTGCATCTCGTGTGTACAAACTTGTATACATGTCTGTTTTTATACTTGTACGGAATGTTTCTAATTGTAAAGCACCTTTGTGTATCTAGAAAAACGGCATATAAATAAATGCATTATTGTTATTATTGTTTTCTATTATTATAGATATATTATTATTATTATTTAGTTTTTTAACATGGTATCGAATTGGTATCAAGAATCGTGAAATTTGCCTGGTATTGTTATCGACTAATATATTTCTAATATCGTGACCTCCCTAGATACAAGTACTGTCGTAGAAGGCAGGTTCAGTGGGAACAACATACCTCTTATCGGACAGGTCTGTTTTATTGCCGACCAGCATAATGATGACATCACTTCCTCTCTCTGTTCTCACATCCTCGATCCATTTTGACGTCTGCTGGAATGAATTAACATCTGTTGGGAAGAAGAAAACAAAGCGAGGAGTCAAATTAAAGATGCTGTTTGTACAAGTGCAGTAACATTCAACACGCCGACACATCTCCTGCTGTTACTGCTCTAGACAAAACCATTAACATTTCATCTGGATTTTTAAACACTGACATGCTTGGTGTTTTTCATAACAGCTGGCAGGAAATAATGTGAAATCTGCACGCACAAAAGGAATCCAACATTTTGTATTACATGGTACTGCTAATTATCAATGCAAGAAGAAGATAAAACCCCTTATAATAATATCTTAAATATTATAATCTTAAGATATTAGCTGATACATGATACTTTATGATACACACAGCACTGGAATTGTAAACGCACAGCTCTGTAGCTTGTTTAAGTTCTTAATAAATCCATTTGACCTTGCCACGTTCATTGAGTATGCAGGCTTGCTGACATGCAGTCTAAAAGTATTGTATTCTTTGACTGGGACTTTGATGAGACAGGCCGCACGTCTTTTTCAGGGTAAAAAAGGAAATAAAGTTCACTTCATGAGGGCAGCCATATCACAGTAAGTGTACGCTGCTCTTTTAAAAGATTAAGTAGAAGCCACTGATTTAATGTCCAACTGTGTATTACATAGTTTTATCTCTATGGATGAGAAAGGGTCACCTTCTAAATACTGCAGTTGAATACTATTTTTTCACTGCCCCACTACTGTTAAACAGAATATATTAGCTAGGTAAAATAAATTGAGAATAAATAAAAAATATATACAATTACACGTATAAACGTTCTCCATTTCTGATTCTTTTTTCTCTCCAATAAGACGGAGGACACATGGCTTACAGAGCAGAAATATATGCTGGACCAGACCATTATTTCTAAAATTCAGATCGACTTTACGAGAATTTGAGAAGGAGGGAGGTGAAAGTGTCATCTCATCCTGCAGTGGATCCAATTTGCTTATAGGAAATATCAAGGAGATATTTGATATTTGTTGCTCAGGGTTATCCATCTGTCACACGTGACAAGTTATTGACCAAGGCTCTTTAGAGTGAGGTAGAGAGATGGTACCAGGTAAAAAAGATAACTTAAGTATGATTACAGATGAATACTTGCCAGATATTACAGAAAAAGGAGTTAGACAATTAGCAGCTTAGTATACGTATGATATTCAAATATTTCATAAGCACCTTGCTTTATATGGTAACACAAAATCTTACTTTAACAATAAACTTAATCTTTTAGTTTGGCTGGTGGCCAGACAACAAGTTTTGATTAATGGAAACATTTTGAATCCTCCAACATTGACACAATGAGGGATATGTTGTCTTTTATTAAATTGGGAAGATTAGGTATACTGATAGGGAGTCAGCTGACAAGTTTACATTTATATAGCAACCCTTACGTAGCCCTGTTGATGCTTTAGGCTCTGATGTCTTCGGTACACATGTATGTAACTAGGAAGTTAAGCATCGGAAAGATCCCTGATTCGTCTTTGTGTTATGGTGCCCGAGACAACAGGCCGTACCGCTCTGCACCAATTAACAACAATGAAATGATCTTTTCATTCTTTTCTTGCTTTAACTATGATTATTTTATATTATAATTGTTTTATATGTAATCATGAGTAGGGAAGGAGGAAAATCAGTCCAAACGTGTTTTTAAACTGAATTGTCAAAATTGTATAAACAAAAATTCTGAAATAAACATATAAATAAATCTTTCAAAAGGGGCACTGACTTGTAATGTCGTAGACCACCACGGCCACAGTGGAGTCCCGTATGTAACTGGGAATGAGGCTCCTGAAGCGCTCTTGTCCCGCCGTGTCCCAGAGCTGCAACCTCACCTGGGGTTCAGAGAGAGAAAGCTGAGGAGGCTGAGATTATTCAGATAGTCAGAGAGCCTGGGAACAGAAGGCTCCCTTCACACACACAGTACACATCACAAGAATAGCACAATGAGATATGCGTCTCAGCACAAGATTCACACTAGGGCATTATTTATATGAGTGGACCAAGGTCAAATGCTGTGTGAGAGTCCCAGAGACAAACAGACAGATTGCATTCATCTACATATCGGACGACATGCTGCTCATCAGTTCTGCTAAGTAACGTTTCATCACATGCATTGTTGTAGTGATCAGCAGTTCTACACATTCAGACATTTAACATCTTTGTCATGACATGATACAGCTGTAACTGAGCTTCTTACCGTTCGATCTTCCAAGTACATGGTTTTCGAGAGGAAGTCAATTCCAATTGTGGCCTGGTTTAGGGAAAGAAGATATGCATGATCAACATCACTGTAAATGCCTCGGAAAGCAAAGAACACAGTATTTACTGAGGAATTGAAGTTAAAGATGCAAAAGGGAGAAAACCTTCAGACCTCGCAATCTCAAAGACGGCTTCTTTACAATATAAACTACAGGATCATAAATATCATTTTTATGAAATTCAATATTAGCAGGAACTATTCTACTTCTACACCTTGTGTTGGAAATCTTCCTCATATTCTATTCAGTGTGCACCTTAAACCCTATGAACCCCAAGCAGTTTCAGGGCATTTCTTAGCTCCTTTCACATTTTACTCACTGTGGCCTTGTTTTTCACTGCAATATACAAGACCTGCACCTCTGCAGAAACAACACAATCACAGCTAGAAATGTATCAATTAATTAAATTAAAAATAATTTTATGTTTTTTACAGCATCTATTATATAATAGTGCAAACTATTTATTTTAGGCGAATATGTAACGAGACATGTAGAATAAAGTGATTTTGATGAAATATTACTATTTTAAGCGTAGATTTGGTTATTTTCCAGACGGAAGTGTTCGTCACACAGGATTCCTTTGAGGACCGTTGTAAATGTGAAAATCTGACGATAATTCTAATTTTTTACTGTTTCAGGCTGTGATAAATGGAGTAATTTATGCTGTAAACATGCTTTCCAAACCCGCTAGGTTGTGGTGTCAAATATGTCTAAGAACGATAAGTTTGAGTTTGAAAAATAGTTTGAAATGATACAATGACAGCTGGTTAAGGCAGATGTGGTCTGTGGCACTTTCATGTGGTGCATCCAGATGTCTCAGTGTGAGGGGACGAGGGAGTAAAGGGCTCAACGGTAGTGGGTGTAGGACTGACCCAGGATTACGCAGCAGTCCCCAGCTGCATGTTTAAAGCTTGTGTGACCCTGGCCTGCAAACTCCTACACTGGCCAGCTGGAGCACGTACTGTTAGGGCTAATAGGCTGACAGGGAATTACCTGTCTGCAGAGGAGGCAGTTTTCTGCTTTAATTTAACAGCCACATTTATTTTGATACATTTATTTGTACAAAGATACATTCTGATTTGGACCCATCTGTGATTAGGCAGGTGGGTGTATCCGTTTGTTTGTCTATGGCAGGCAGTCCAGCAGGGTGCCCACTGCCCACTTTGACAGAACTGGGCATCAGCAGCTTGATCACGCACTCGTTTCCTTGGCAATGCCAGAGACAACAGTGGCCTAACTCAGAGAGTCTGGCAGGAAGACAGGACGTCATTTATACTCTTCCTTTACACTCAGTTAGATCGAGCACTGCAAGGCTGAAAATAAACAGCCTCAAAGAATTAAAATGATAAAGTACTTATAGTGAGCAAAATAAAAAATACTTTTTTGGCTGCATCAGCAGGTATATTACATGCACTTCCAAATAAAATCCACTATTCATCTTGGCACAGAATAGAAAAGCACTAGTTTGGTTGAATTGACCCACCACAACAGTCCATAAAAAATACCTAGATGTGAAAGAAAGCTTTTTAGCTTTTTTGGGTCACCAGAGAAAACATCTTGAATGATTTGCAGTTATTGACACAATATCTTGAAGTTAAAGCAGAGAGATGTGGCAGCAGTTTATCCTGGGGGATGATGGCAGAGGTGCTGTAGGCTCGTTCTGGCCCCAGTTTAAATATAGAATCCCACACAGACCAGATATACATGAATAGATTAGGTCACCAGAAATTATTAATATTCCTTTTACATTATTAACTACTGCACATTGTTAGAAGACAGACAATGGCTTTCCCCATTCCGCCAGGGACTAGGGTGAAAAAAAGGGATTCACTCACATTATATTAAAAATATATATTTTTAGAGATGTATTACACCATTACACAAGAGTTTTAGAGATACAATCACACTGAAGGTGACAGGAAAACATGTTTAATCTAAATAATGCAAGCAACACCACTATGATAGAGTTTGATTGAGAGGTGAATGAACTGTATCTTAATAAAGCAACCGTGTCAGCTGATCAAAACTAGTATATGCATTGGTACAATTATCTTAAATGTTCATTTCTTTTCTCTTCATATGTAAACTCCATTAGCAGAAAACTGGATTTGCAAATAATTCTTTGACTTAGCTTATTTATATTTGAATATATGGATTTCCCACAGTTACCACATATGCATAAATAAATACAAGGAAAGACAGAATATGCCTTAAGACTACAGTAGACTAGAGTTTAAAGAATGAATAGCTTCATGGATGAGTCGATAGACTTTTATCTGTATCTTAGTCTTAATCGTTAGTCAATTTTCGTCAGGACCAGATTTCGAAGTTTAGTCATGGTATTAGTCATGTATCATTGTAAAATGAAAAGCGTTTGGTTTGACTGTTGGTCGGGGTAAACAAGACATTTGAAAATATTACCTTGAGCTCTGGCAAAACGATAAATAAAAAATTTGAGAAATGTATCAGTTTAAATCCTCACGGTTAACCTGTGAGAAGGTCATGGGGCATGACGCCTGCATAGTAATTCAAAAACTAAATGGCATTGGTGATGTTTGCAGCAACAAGATGTTGGATTTATGATTAAACAAACATTTGAATTAAAAATGCCACATTTGGCTTTAATCACTGCCTTTTTCTAATTATGGTATTGCTGCTTTAATGCAAGTAGAGCATCTGAATACTTCCTCCACCACTGCTGCTCCCACCAGGACTTCCATGGTCCTCCATCTGGCAGGGAGGCTGTTAAACCAATAGATCCTGAGTCACAGTGGCCATTTGCTCATAGCACCATATTTGACCGCAGTTTGTGAACACGGAAAATCGGATTAATTGGGAATTATCTGCCAGAACAAGAGGGAATAGATCCTTCTTGTGCCATCAGACAGCAGGCTGTGTGCATTAATATATGTAGAGCATAACAATTACAGCATGCTACATTTGTAACCACAGTAATAAGTAGTGCCGGTGCAGATTCATAATTAGTCTATTTAACTCACTTTGCTTGTGTCACAAAGCCTTATGGGTAGATTTGTACCCAACTACAACAATAAGATTAAGCAGTGTTCCTACCCTAATAGCAGATTGAGTTGTTGAAGCAAGAGAAGAAAGTCACTCTGGCTGGAGTTAGAAGACGGTTAGAGAGATAACAGAGGATTAGGGCTGTAACTAACAATCATTTTTATATTTTCATTATTGTTAATCTATCAATTATATTTTTTATTCATCGCTTTAGTCAGAAGAAAACATCCGAAAACAATTTACCAAAGGTCACAACACAACTGTTGAATTTCCCATTTTATAATACTGAGGAAAATATTCACATCTGAAACCAGAGCGTGTGAATAATTGTGTATAATGATGAATAATTAGCAGCTATCAAAATTGCAAAAATAATAATCAATTATTTCAGCTCCACAGAGGATATAAATATATTGTAAAATACGTTGGTTTTTTTAATATACATTGCCTCTAACATTAAAATCTTTAAACTGTTCCTGTTGTAGGGCTGCAACTGATAATAGTGAAATGCCCATCACAATTTCCTAGAGTCTGAGACGGCGTCTTAAAAATGGTTGTATTATCTGACTAATAGTGTAAACCCCAAACAATCAATCAATTATACAAAGAAATCCTCATATTTGAGAAGCTGAAACCAGCTGCATTTTTGATAGTGTTACGGCCACGGCCTTATTTATCTGCGGGGATCACTTTGTGGATGCATGCACCTTGTTTTCCCTATTTAGGTATGCAGATTAGGATGTGTGGCCCCCACCCCTTGATTGGCTGCAGCAATACCTCTCTTCCCACCTTGATGAAGACTCGTTGTGATTGGTGGGCACCTGTTCCGGCTCTCCAATCCGAGGTGCACTGGAGAGACCGGTGGCTTCAAGTGCCTGGCCAGCTCGACAGTCGGGGCTGCTGCTGTTGTCAGCCATATGCCTCGTACTTGTGTGTGTGTGTGGATCCTAGATTCGGTTGTATCTTAATGTCATCAGTTAAGTTACGTGCTCTGTATCCAATGTGTTGGAATCGCTAGGTGCTTCAGTGCTATTTATGACTTTTGTTTGTATTTGGTATTGATCCAGTTTTCACCCCAAGTTTTGTTTAGAATTGTTTAGGTTGGGGTTAATTGTTCTGTTAGTTTGGCTTTGACGCCTCATTGCTCTGGTGTAAGAGCCCTCCTTTTGTTCCATTTGTCTGTCTAAAAGCAATTGTTTGCCAATTGTCCAGTTATATTAATAAATATATCTTATTTAAACCATGACCATCTGGTTTTATGTTACTCCTTTTCCCTTGCCGAGCCGGGTCGTAACAATAGAAAAAGAAAAAAGACTTATTTAGATTTAGTTTTAATTTAGTTTCAGTTCTTCACTGTTTAATCAAATATATAATACATATTTGATAGACTATGTGGAAAGAATAGTTTTGCAAACTAAACTTTTTTCAAATTGAGTATTATGTAAGATTGAAATACAGAAAGAAGACAACCGAGGTAATAAGAAAAAATGCACATCTTTAATGTCTTATTCTCTGCTTAAAAATGTCACAAAGCGTGACATTATATATATATATATATATATATATATATATATATATATATATATATATATATATATATATATATATTATTTTATTTTATTTTTTCAGAATCAAATCCACCAGTTACTACACTAAATATCTGAGTATTTGGGCAGAACAGACAGATGCAGTCACAGCCTGGTGGGTCAGGCCTGACTGACAGCTCCACAGCTGACAAAAGCTTTCTGCCTCTGGAGGGCTCTGAGCCCTTTAGCATGTGCTGCCAGGCAGCGAGGCCTCTGCCTCCTTCGGCTGGGTGGCTGCTTGATGGGAGTCTGCTGCTTTAGAGGCAGAAAATCTGACTCGCCTTGCTCACATCCTTCTGCTGACTAAAGCCACTACCACGCTCGGCTTCATCTTTCTGATGACCCTCGGTCTCCAAATCCACTGCTTCTCTTGCTCAAAAGAATTAAACTGGATCAGCTCAAATCTAAAAGCTTGACGCAGATGAAAACAAAAACATTTGGTGATCCGTATGTAGGCCTGAAAACGGTGACTTCATAAATCTTCTCATCAGGGCAGATGTGTCCTGCAGGCTCACATTCATAACATGTTTGCACACTCACCGGGCAAATCTAGCCTCCCTCTGAGCAGCAGCATAAACACTTGCACTGAGCTAATGCATGCAGCATATTAATTAATACTCAAAGGTCTCTGGTGTTGAGCTTGAAAAAAAACTGCTAAATCATTTAGAGCGCTACCTGTCACGAAGCCGGGAGGAAAGAGAAGTGGCATTAAGACACGGGGGGGGGCAGCATGCAAACACACACTTTTAGGAAAGTGGCTTTGATCTATGGCTACAAAGCAGAGGTTGTGGCACCCATAACAAAATCATTAATCCACTACCAAAAGAAACAAGAAGGTGACTGAGGAGGGAATAGAGGGCTGCAGGAATGAGTCCTGAGACTGGAAATGAGTAAGCATTTTTCTGCACTTCCGGTTCTCTTGTCTCAAAGTCAATTGTGTTTTTTGAGTGGGTTTTTGGTTAGATGCCTGAAATAATGTTTTGTTCTATGACATAAAATACGTAAATCATCGGGAATTTTGAAGCTTTAACAAGGCAGTAGCTAACAAGTTGCAAAAAGGGACTACAGAGGTTGGTTGTTTATAGCCTATAGTTAGCCTTTACTTCTGCCAATTGCATTTACGCTTCAAAAAGTAGTGTTCATTTGTGAAGATTATCTTGCTGAACATCATCTTATCTTTCCTGGAATATTTCAAAACCAATGGAAAAATCCCATCAGCATTTTTTGGGACAAGGGTGACGCTAACTTCCGGGTTGGCCTTTAAACGCATGCAGCACTCCATGAAGACGCTGTTTTGTGCACAAAGGGTTAAGTGGTGGATTCAAAAGGCCTTGTTTTCCATACAAATAAAATAACCAACTGATTTTCATATACCAATCTGGCTGCTGTTATCATTTGGTGCACAGGCCATTAGAATAGTGTTGGGCAGATGCTGGCATTAAACAGCATATGGGGACATTATTAAATAAGCAGATGCTATCTGTCTTCCTAGCATGCTGCCTTCCCACTTAAAATGGAAGGACACAGCTGAAAAAGCGAGGTTGAGAAGAGATCTCCGTCCCTTCAGGTCTCATCACAACGAGACCGGTGCATACGGCCATCTGCCTGGAAAACAATGTTCCTCAGAATGACTGCTCTAATTTATCCAGCTGCATTCAGGTTGGGAATTACAGAAGTGGCCTTGGAGCGAGACAGACTGCAGGCCACAACACCATCGTTCACTCCAAGTAACAGTACTTAATAGTGTTTTATGCTCTGAAGATGATACAGAAAATGAACGTGTCACATTTACTATCCATACATTATAGGCCTTATTTATAAAGATATTAATCTAACTACAGGCATAATACATTACATAAATAGATGAGGTTTTCTTCTTCAAAGTGTGCTCCCAAAAGACCCCAAGGTCTGAAGTTAAGGAGCGTTATTTTCCTGCGATTAATAAGTGATTTATTGGCGTTTATCTGACATCGGATATCATGGAATCCTCCAAAAATAGAAGTACTGAAGTTTAAATAAGCGTACCATGTCTCTGTGTCAGCACGTCCCACCAAAACGACATTTACGACCGTTCTATTTAACGCTGAGAAACAGAGCTACTTGGTCAGGTTTAGGAAAAGGTCTTGGATTGGGTTAAAATAAGTACGGGACATAGTTACGTACGGGACGTATAATGTGACGTAGTTACATAGAACATAGTTATGTCCGTAACTTAAAAAAAAGTGTGTTGACTTTTGGCTTCACATGGGACACGATCTCCGGTCTCCTGGGTGACAGGCCTGCGCCTGTTTGCCTCACGTCTCTGCCCCTGCACTCCCACCTTTGACTCTCCCGTGCTCACCTGGGGGCATGTATTCAAAACAATTGTACATTTTTTATCTTCACGGTCCAGAAATACTCTATTGGACTTCAAAATAGAGAGGCATCAATCCATTCTACCAACAGCTAGCAAAACCCCTTTTGTTTTTAACCTCCACTTTTTAACAAGAACTAATGCCAGCCTTTGAGTCCACAGCCAACGTTGCCCAAATATAAGCCTGTTCCACAGCAATTCGTGACAAAGAGATATTCAAAGAAACATCAATGCATCATGAAGATTCAGCGGCTTAACAAAACAAAGACATCCGCTCTAACAGTCAGTGTGAAATGTCTGTCATGACTTGCGAATGTAGAATATAACAGAATACAGCAGCAACTGTGAAAGCACAGCGTCACAGAACTAACACAGACAATTTAATCCACACACAAAGAGCCATTCAAATCTCATTACAGCACAGCACAGTACGTCTGTGAACACTGAAGAATAGAGACGTGTTAATTTTTTCCTTCCTTTTTGGGGGGTTAGCAGGATGCATGTAAAACCAAACCAAACAGGTCTTTGTAGCAACACTGACAATATGAGAAGAAAAAAGAAAAAGCACTAACGATTACAAGCTGAACAATATTTTTGACCATGTTAAATCATCTCAGCTCTCCACTCCGCTGTGCCACTCTCTCAAATCAAAAATGTGACTTTTTGGGAATCATGCTTGGTTGCATTCTGGCAGAGAGTTAAACGAGAAGATCAATATACTCTCACATCTGTCTGTTAAATATGAAGATAGATTAGATTAGCACAAAGACTGGAAACAACTGGACTGACTCGGTCAAAATGTAACACAACTTGCCACTCTGCAATAATTCCCGAGACACTAAGGGTGAATAAGGTAAACATTTTTACTAATGGATATTACCATGAAACTTACTCAGTTGATTACATAAATTAAGAAAAAAAATGAGTATTACAAGTTTTCTGAAATTGTGTGTTTAAATATGTAAAAGCGGCCTTAACTTATTAAATATGTGCTAATTGCATATATTTCTGGAACAGTTCTCTAAACATGGACTAAAGCCAGGTTCAACATTCTTGCTTCATTTGAGTCGAAGGTTTTACTGATATCTTAGTATTACTCCATAAATTTGAAAATACTGTCAACAACCATAAAGAAAAAAAAGGCCTTTAAATATATGTATTGTATATATTCAAGACACTACAGGTTAATAGGGTAAACAAAATAATTCATGGATATCACCATTAAACCTCCCCAGGTGATTACTTACATTAAAACAGTTATTTTCTGTATTACAAGTTTTCTGAAATGTTATGTTAAATATGCAAATGAGGCATTATCTATTGCTAACTTTTGGTGTATTCAGGAGAAATCTACAGACACAAATAGTCAAAGTTATGAATGTACACCTAAATGTGAATTTATTATGTTTTCTTTCCACAAGTCTCAGAATTGACCAGTGCATGAAAAGAAACTATGTTTTTGCCTGTAGTGTCTCGACTTTATAAACTTGCATTCCTGGTGAAAGAGATAAAGTTTTTAATTATAGATGTTTGTACTGAAGAGGACAAGAAAGTCAAGTTAGATGGAAGAGGTGAGCGCAAAGGAGGCATGACTTAGACCAAGAAGAACTAATGGCATCTTTAGAGACCGCTGTAGATGATTTAAAGGCAGGGGCCAGATTAATATGCGGGCTTGTGAGACTCAAGCTTTAGAAGGACCAGGAGGCTGCAGAACATTATTAACTCTACTGGCCCGACAGCAAGTCTGCTGGTAATTGTATACCTGATGGAAATGTATTTTCCAACTCACAGGTTCAGGTTTCGGTCAAAAAGTATTCAAGTATTTCTTACTTGAAACAAAACAAAAGTTTCTTTTGAGTCTGTGTAAGAGACTGCAGCGGAGACTTGGCCATGGAGGCTGTATGGAGTGAGCAGCCAGATCATGCCGATGTTGTACGAGACAATCCTAGAGAGCGTCATTAGATACGGAATCACAGCATGGTTTGGCAGCATTCACAACGCAACTATGAAGGTGATAGGGAAGAAAGACTAAGAACCCATACAGAGCCTGTACGAGCAGGCAGTCATGAAACAAGCAACAACAATCATTGCTGACTCACAACATCCTCTTGTCTCTGAGTGTGAACCTGAGCCATCAGGAAGAAGACTTTGTTTGCCAAAGTGCAAATCAAATCGCTTGAAGCTATGGTTTGTTTCAGCCTCCATCCAGCTACTGAACTCTAATGCTAATAGTGCAACAGAAATTGTGCAATAAATACACACTCAATTTAGCACTTTAATTATACAGGTTCTTTTTTAAAGTGGCTGTGTTGTCAATGTCAAATGTAAAGTCAAATGTCTCTTATGTTTCAAGTTGTTTTCATGTTTTTTTTAATGTTTTTAATGTAAAGAAATAGACTGTAGCAAGTTGCCCGAGACAAATTTCCCTTCGGAGACAATAAAGTTGGCTTTACTTCACGTTCAGTGCGTCATATACTGGTGGCATTTCAGTGTTTCTTAGGCTAATCCGTTTAGAGTTTTTCACAAAATCCACATGCTCAACACTGTACATTCCCTCAATAAAGAGCCTTAGTGAGCTGGAAAAACCCACACAAACACATAATAAACTATAGGAGAAGGATGGCAGAATAGCTTGGTGAGATTTATGTTTAATTCCTTTTTTATTACTATACAAGTAGATCTTTTGTGCTTATAAAGCAATAATACTGCATTACTTTGAGTGTGTGTATGCAGATGCTTGCTAAGACCATTATAAGTGCCGTAGCTGCATAAGCAATATTCTGTTTTTAGGATGACGAGTGAGATTAGGCTGCTTTGGAGAATAGGGTTAGAAATAGCAATCGCTTGAGGGCCCACAGTGCTCATGATGTTGTTCAGATAAAAGGTGTCTGTTTTAACATCCATGTTGGCTGCAACTTCCTTGTTGTAATCCTTGTTTTCTAGTGAATTTATTTAATTGATAATTATGCCTTTAATCTACATAAAGCTGTGTTTCACTATGAAAGGAAAGATCATCAGCAGAGAAAAGAATTGATCATTAAAGACTAAATATTCACTCTGCCGTAGCACCTACCTGATATGTGTTGTCAAAGCTGTCATACATGAACCGTGTGATCAGAGACGTCTTTCCAACTGCAAGAGAAGAAAAAGACATGCGTTAAATGAGAGACAAGAGGCTTTATCTTCCTCTATTCATAAACGTCACAGCAGGATTGGTGGTTATGGTTTCAGCTATGTCTGTCACTGCTGCCCAGAGAGCTCATTACTGTGTGTGGGGGCGACCAGAAGGTCAGCAGTGCCATCAGGTCTAGCTGTTATTACAATGCTGCTGCCGCCACTACTGGCGTTATGTGTGATCCCAAAACATGCACATTTCCCATCTATTATATTCAATGGGGAGGACATGGTGATGAAATGCAAAGATACAAACTCATTTTTACTGAACTATAGGAAACCTGAAACGTCAACCACCTTTTCAGAAGAGTATCTGAGGGCTTAAGTAGGTTTAGCTGACATTTATTGTTGTCTGTCATCTGCATAGCATTGAAACCGAATGTCAATAAAATCTAACAATATCTCATATTCATAATATTCATCACAGTCTTAAACAGGACAGCTCAATGAGTAAAAGCAAACCCTGAATGGTAGCTTGAACCTTGAAACAACCTTGAGCATTATTCAGCTCCAACACCATTGATTCCCCTGATCAATGTATGTGCATTGCAAATAATAATCAATAAATCGAGGACTTCACATTTTCCTCTTCTTTTTTTATGAGATCTAATCGATCAGAGATATATAACATTGGTCATATCAAGGTGAAGCGAAAGGGATTTATCATGCTCCTTAATGGCCGTTTAGGAAAATCCATTTGGGACAACCTGTTGTTTCAGTGGATACCCAAGGAAAAGACCACAGGTATTCTTATCGTACCCTAATGTACCGAACTCATAAGGCTCAAACTCACTAAGGCTTTGCTCTGTGGAAAAAAAAGTTACTTAACTAAACTGCCAAGAATCATTTTGGAGGCGTGTTATGGTATGTGACTAAATTACTGGAAAATAGCCAGCTAATTTCATACAAATTCAATAATGAATTCATCATTTAAGGAGCACAAGGCATAATATACCAGAATTATTCAGTTCTAGGAAAGAAAGCTGGCGAGACATGGTAGATGACTCATTGATAGATGGCGTGTATGGTTTTTAGATTTTTTTTATCCTCAGTTATCCTTATCCGGTTTTATTAAGGAGGAAGACTGGAGCAAAGAATACGGGAGAGCCAGCAGGAATCATCCCATCCTCCATTATTATTATTATTATTATTATTATTATTATTATTATTATTATTATTATTATTATTATTATTATTATTATTATTATTATTATTATTATTATTATTATTATATCCATTTAGCAGCAGTGCAGACGGTTGGCTGAGAGCTGGTATCTTATATCCCTACAACTTCAATGGAACATTGGCTAAACTTCAAGCATGCCTTAAGGACATAAAAACTTGGATGTCTAGCAACTTCTTGATGTTAAACACAGACAAAACTGAAGTTATTATACTTGGCCCTAAACGCCTCCGAAACGCATTTTCTAATGACATAGAAGCTCTGGATGGCATTAACTTGGCCTCCAGCACCACTGTAAGGAATCTTGGTGTCATCTTTTATCAGGATCTGTCGTTTAACTCCCACATAAAACAAATCTCAAGGACTGCCTTCTTTCATCTACGTAACATTGCAAAAATAAGACACATCCGGTCACAAAATGATGCAGAAAAACTAGTCCATGCATTTGTTACTTCAAGGCTGGATTACTGTAACTCATTGTTATCAGGTTGTCCCAAAAAGTCGCTTAAGACTCTTCAGTTGATCCAAAATGCAGCGGCACGTGTATTGACAAGAACAAGGAAACGGGATCATATTACTCCTGTCTTAGCTGCTCTGCACTGGCTCCTGGTAAAATACAGAATAGAATTCAAAATCCTTCTCCTGACTTACAAATCAATTAATGGTCAGGCTCCAGCATATCTTAAAGATCTCATAGTACCTTATAAACCAACTAGAGCATTGCGCTCCCAGACTGCAGGGTTACTTGTGGTTCCTAGAGTCTCTAAGAGTACAATGGGAGCCAGAGCCTTCAGCCATCAAGTTCCTCTCCAGTGGAACCAGCTTCCAGTTAGTGTTCGAATGGCAGACACACTCTCCATATTTCAGAGGAGGCTAAAGACTTTCCTTTTTGATAAAGCTTATAGTTAGGGCTGGCTCAGGTTTGCCTTGGATCAGCCCCTAGTTATGCTGCTATAGGCTTAGACTGCCGGGGGACACCTCCCTGCTCTCTTCCTTCTCTTCCTCTCTCCTGCCCTCCCTCTTCCTCTCTATCTGTATGCATTTATGTAAATGTATGTTACTAACTCTTCATCCGGGGCATCATCCCCGGAGTGTCTGTCTCTCATGTGGCAGGTTGCCACTGATAAAGTTTACGTCAGGATCAGGAATCGTGGCTGTGCCTGCTGACCTGGTCCTGCTGGACACCGGGAAGCCTTTTTGACATTATCCTGGATTCATCCAAACTTTCTTTTTCAACACATCATTTTCTGTCAAAAGTTGTATTTGTACCATGTTGTTTATCCTGTACACACGACATCTATTGCACGTCTGTCCGTCCTGGGAGAGGGATCCCTCCTCAGTTGCTCTCCCTGAGGTTTCTTCCATTTTTCCCCTTTAATTTTGGGGTTTCTTTTAGGAAAGTTTTCCTTGTGCGATGCGAGGGTCTAAGGACAGAGGGATGTCGTAACCTGTACAGTCTGTAAAGCACACTGAGACAAATGTATAATTTGTGATATTGGGCTATACAAATAAATTTGATTTGATTTGATTTGATTTGATTTGATTTGATTTGGAACAGCTCCAAAGAGCTACGTTAAGTCTAATCAGCCTATAAACACTGGCCAGCCTCTGGATGGTGCCGACTACCACAGTTTACTGACCTAACCCATTTCATCTTATTGACTCTTCACTAAGCTACTCATCAAATATACCCCTAGTGCAACATCTTCTACTGCAGCTGCCATTCCAGATTTGCTGTTATTAAATATTTGTAAAACTTCAATTCATTATTAATTTGAAAGAAATGTACTGCAACTGGGTTCTCCAAATTTGCAAGCACAGGCAGATTCAGTAAACATAATCCGTCTTTAATTTACAGTTCATCAAATGTAGCACGCAGCTACAATTGTTTACAGAGTTTTAATCAGGCAGACTAATTACACGAGTCTGTGCCCTCACTTGGTTTCCATATCTGCAGGGCAGGATTTGATGTGCAGCTACTGATTATGCTAATGATCGCATGATAATTCATCAATCCATCATCTAGCTTACTTAGCCTCAGAGCTGTCCTACTTTAAACAGATACTAATTGATGAAGTTCTACTAAGGCAGTCGTGGTCTACTTGGAATTTAAACTCCATCATCACCTGTCTAGGAAAGTGCAATTTTGTGTGCATGTAGTTAAAGTGGTAGTCAGCATTTAAAGAGTATGACGAGTCCCTTTTGTTCAATCACTTTTCCAAACCAAAGCACAAGAGCAAAAATGTAAAAAATGTTTATCTGCTGTAATATAAGCTGCTTACACTAGCCTGCCTGGATCACTAGTTACGTAAAGTGACCTAGTGATACCTCAATACATACATTATTATGTGGGGTTACAGTAGATCTGGATACAGTAATCGACGTAATCGATTACGGAAATAAAGCATAGATTCCCCGGAGAACAAGCTGCAGCTAAAAAAAAAAACTTGCCCAATATCCTCTAAAGTGTGGGAGTATTTCAGACAGAGAACAAACAGTGTGGTGCTCCGTTAGCTCTGCAAATTGTACTAACACTTTCGAAAGTGAAAGCATCCCGAAGTGCTTTGTCGAGACGGCAGCAAGACAGCACTGTAGTCTTGTTTACTTTATGTCCCCCTTCCCAACAGGAATGTGTTTCTGTTAGTAGTAGTCCCTTAAAATTGATTTTCAATTCTGATTCTCCAGTTCAGGAAAAAGGGTTGCTATGACACTGCTTAAATTAATCTATGGGACACATTTTATATATTTATTTTGGGTGAATTAATTGTTATAATAATCGGCTATTACAAGAATAAGATTTAGAATAAATCAATAACAAAATAATTGTTACATGCAGCCCTAGATTACAGGTTTCGTTAGATAAACCCCCACTCAGGATTAACATAACCACTGCGGTCCTACTAAACACTAACGTATCATGTATATCTATATTTTACATCTGAACAGAGAGGGGTTTTTTATGAGGATACTGCCATTTTTCCTAGAACTTGTTAACTTTAGCCTTAATCTTGCATTAGAATGGTATCATATACTGTATGTAGCCATCAAATGCATATTTAAGGCCCTTTTGCAAGTTTCTCATTTTTATATGCGTCAGTCGAACACATTAAAAAGTCAGCCTTAGACAGAATCTTTAGTCTGTAAATTGAATACCTTTTGAGTTTTGGACTGTTATTTGGACACACATGAAACTTAATTAATCAGTAATTAAAAGAGTTGCAGCCCTATGCATTGCAATATAATATTGACTTTACAGTATGTGGTTTAGTATTTTTCACCCTGAATATTTGTTCCGAACAGCATGCCTTTCCATCAGTGGTCATGACACAGCAGAGTCTGATGCAACGTCCTTGTTGCCGACTCATCCTCCTTAACTTTTAGGCAACATGAGGCACTCTCTTTGCCTCTCATACACGGCTGAAAGCGTAAAATCTCAGCCCGACCTTATTTCAAGTAGTAAATGGGATAGTGCAGTTTGAACAGAATCTGAAGAGTCACCAAAATTCCTTCCCAAGAGAGAGAGAGAGAGAGTATACAGTATGTATAAAACAGTATAATGATGCACAGTGAAATACCTAATTGAGAAGTCACACCAAAGTACCTCAGGGAACCATTAACCAGGCCCCTTAATGTCCAAATCCAACTGACAGTAAATCATAACATTAAAAGGTTGAACTGAGTGTGGTATTCATTTTTTGTCAGTATCTTCAGACATAACTCCAGGTCTGTTTGTGTGGATTTAATTACTGGGGTGGAAGCAGGAAGCTTAGTTACGCTCGTGGCTGCAATAATTCAGTGAATTTTCTGTTGGGCTAAAAAGAAACGATTAACAAGGCAGATTTTTGATTACATTTCAGAATTAGCTCTGCCTTTCTGAACATTTCCCCCTCACAAGCTTTTCATCCTCTTTGCCATTAACACGGAACACTGTTTTAGAGATTATGACGGGATTCAAATGATTAGTAGCTTTAGTCAGACATAAAAGTTCAATTCAAAGCACCGGCAGAGATAACGTAGCAATAACATCTTTTCATTCAGGTCGTAACAGAGGCATGTTCTCAAGGGGCAGTGGGTTTATAGAGAAATAACCGTAGCTTATTAAATTTCAAAAGGAAGGATAACATCAAACAGGAATATAACCTATAATGAGAAACAAGTTTCAGAATTGTGCTATAATCCAAATAAGGACTTTCAGTGAGTTCTTATCACAAATATAGAAAAGGTTGACTGGTTTGGTATTAAACTTAATCATGGTACATATTCCCTTCAGTGTTAAAGCAATGACGCAACATTTATTAATAGCACCCAGTTTTGTGATTCCAGGTCTGTGCAAATGTCTCATTCTGACATTTAGGCTATTCAATGTAGCTTTTTCTTCTGTGTCTGGCACCTATTGATTACCATCGCACTCTAATCAGAGTGAATAAAGTGTGCATGTTCCTCTTGTGCAAACGGCCACCTCTATGACGGGAGAACGCTGTCATCATTCACAGCATGTCTTCTGAAGACAGCAGCCTAATTCACCCAAACCGCCTCCATGTGGCTTTCAACAGCCAAGCAAGCCTGCGCCTGTTAATAAAGACCCAGCGGGCTTGTTTTAAGAACAGCTCATTCAAGTCCTGATCTGCTACTGGACTCAAAGGGGGACCTCAAAATGAATATGCTAATGTACTCCTCTTGCGTTACCTTAATTAGTGACGGGATGCTGCATGGTTTGCTGTGATTTCTTGATAACGCCCCGAGTAAGAGTCCTGCCTTTACCAACAAGATGCCTTTGCAATTGTACTTGCTTTTGCTGCAAGTCTAAATTATAGTGTTTTGGTAAATATAGCATATAGCTTTATTCAAATGGCTGTGGTAATTTAAGAGGAGTTATTCTTATCCGTTAGGTAGCTGCAGTAGAGGTTAGCAAGGATGAATTCCTGAGGTTACATAAGGCGTTTAAATCTTTAACATCCTAGTGCGGCATCATATGCAAACTCGACAACAGCATTTTCCATTTAGATTCGTAGATAGGTGAAGTCCACATGCTGGCATATAGACAGCTCCATCTGATGGGAATGTAAAAGTAGACATCTGTTCAAGACTTGTACGACGAACACAGTTAGTGGTGTTGTAGGTGCATTAGAAATTAGTTTGTTAACTCCCCATCACAGAACCTTTTTAATGTTTCTATTGAGACCGATTTAAAAGAGAAAGAAAAACGGTTCAAATCAACGCAGAGATATCCTGACGTTTAGTCCCGAGTACGAGTCAAGCTCAAAAAACAGCCACAATGCAACTCAATGGCACCTTTTATTTTATCTTCCAAACCTGTGAAATGTAATATCTATGTTATATTGCTGTGAAAACATCTCCTTAAAACAACTGTTTTTATTAAAGTTTCTCGCCAAAAACTAGATTTTCCGAGATTATATTTGAACAAATCATGATAACGATATAATTTACCTTCGCCAATAATAATTGTTTACTGAAAAGAGAGCTTTTTAGAGTCATGAAACATGATTGGATAGTATAAATAGGTCTTTTCGAATAAACTGTGTGAACTTATTGTGCCGTTAGTAACCGAGCTAAACTAATGAGCTAATGAATTTGCTAAATGATTGTTAGCAAGCTCATTATCTCTAAGAACATTATTTTCGATATGAATAAAATGTATTGACTGTTCTTAAACTATTTACTGAAATCTGTTCATATTATTTAGACCCTAGATGCACAAGTCAGAAATTCAACATGTAAGAACCCATCACACTATCCCTTTTCATGATACATCCACACTGAGTAAGCCATCAGTTATGCAGTCGCCTTATGGACAGCTTAATAAATAGTAACACAGATAGGGGATTCCTGCGCAGTGGGTTTCCAGTTACAGCCTTGGTTTTAATGAAGTCTCTACTTGGTGTGATGCTTCAAAGACTTCGTGGAGTAAGTTAGCAACATGAGGGCCAATTAACTGAGAGGACTGAGCACCTGCTGCTGCACACCCTGCACCTTCACAAGCAGGGCTCTGCTGAGCAGACACCTCATCAAAGCCTCTCTTAAGAGCTCAAAATGCAATTTTACGGCACGTTAAAGGCCCAACACAGTTAGGCTCTGCCATTTGTGAACTATGCAACCATAAAATGAGTTAGTTACGGATTCCATCACCTCCACACCTAAATGATCAATGACTAAAAAACTAATGTGTGACAAATGTGCTAGAACAAAATTGATAAATAGTCACAATCACAAGAACTAAATAAACTTGGATTGAATGGATACGATTGAAATAGAAACACACTTTTAATAACACGATCAAGAACTTAGTCTTGTCGTCTTATGTCAACATGTATATAGTTCATATACTATGTGCAAATGTGTTTTTAACAGAAGAGACTGAAATAAACTTTAAATTGGAAGAGAGATTTTCAGGGAAGTTTAAGAAGGGAAAGTTTCTTTCCAATTACAAAAATAGTCCAGCAAACATGTTTCAAAAAGCTAGTATGGCTGATGCTGTAAATAAAGTATTCATAAACTATACAGTTGTTGATATTAATCTAAGCAGACAGTATGTTAAACTTCCAACTACCACTTCTTGCTGAGCTCTGTAAAGCTAATAATAAACTAAGTTGTCCATCCAGCCCTGAAGCTGTGTGCCAAGCAGCCAGGTAAATCACCACTGGTCACTTGGCGGCAGACATCACGGACTACCCTTGAGGACTTGGCAGCCAATCAGAGCATGGCAGTGCTTTTTGCATGTGCCCGATTCCCACTCACACGGAGATGGATAAAAATAAAACTGTACGTGTCATGTCTTGCCTTCGCACGACACCGGGACGAGAGCCGGGCCCGCTGGAGAGAGGCAGACATCTAATATTTATCAATGAGTGAAGGAACAGAGAAAAGTAAGTGGTTATTTATGATAGTCCTCGCTGAGGAAGGCGAGCAGAGAGCTGGAGAAGATACAGAACAGTGGGAGAGATATGGACTGTTGCATCTGTGTACTTGTCTATTCATAGTGACAGCAGCTGGCATACAGAACCCAACAGGAGAAAGACAAACAGCAGATGGCCTCCAAATAAATGTCCTTCAGTCTAAGTTAACAAATTACACATGCATTTTAAAAAATCACCCTTAGAGCACATCTTTTTGCAATTCAACTGTCTAGTTTCAATGCTAATATATACACCCGACAATCACAACTGTACATGGATGTTGCACAAACATTAAGTACCTGCATCGGAGTTTCATCATTTGACAAAATACTGCGTGAGAAAAACTATTCCCCATGACACAAATTTGAGAATCAGAGTTACTCCAAGGACGGAATTAGCATCATGTGATCGTTCACCTAAAGCCATGCCCCTCATTTGAAGATGTTTTTAACAACAACAACAACTAAACAACTAAAGGTCTGACATTTTTTGGATTCACCTCCAATGAGAGGAAAGATCAAGATCTTGCATTTTTCATACCAGCAAACCTTAAAACTCTTTGATTCAACCATCAGATGTGAGGCTGCCTGCAAACTGTGGCACCCAGCTTCATCACTACATACCAAGAATAATGTGTGAAGCAATACACATAACTGGTTAGAATAAGCTGCAGCTATGTGCCTTACTGTTGTGTGCTTCTGCAAATAAAATGTAGATCGATCTAGCTTTGCATATCTGGAAGTAAACTACGACATCCTGCGTCAGTGCTCGTTACGTCCACCACCTTTATTAAATGCAACATGAAAAATGGTCACCAACATGTTACTGTACATGATATGTAACTTGTTATATGAACGCTGGCTTCATAGACTGTTAAATAACTCACTTCCTAATCAAATACACAGTTTTCGCCTAGACACCAGTCCTAACTTTAAACCACCAAAAACAAAATTTACTTGGATATAGCAACTCGACTTATGAATGTAACAGAGCTGATCCCAGTCTCGTCAAGCTCACAGAGGTCTGAAGACATAGCTCCTTCAAGCGGTGTCATTTCCACCACGTTTTCAGGAGAATCCCCTTTAAGTAGCATGGTCTATAATGGTTGCAGTCAAGGGCCCTGTTAGATAGAAAATGAACAATTGAACTGGTAAATGGCAAATAACAGGCACTGTTCCTCAACTGTGTCCTGTCCAAGCTTCACTCAGTTTTATGCTCGTGATACTGTGTGGCTTGGATGTCATGGTAAGTGAAAACATTGAATATACTGTAAGCTAGAAGAGACGATGTCCGAAGCCATCCAACAGACATAGAAATGGTTTCGACCCATAAATCAATGACCAGGGCTCTGGGGCTCGAGGGCTGTCAGTCAGTCAGTCAGTCAGTCAGTCAGTCAGTCAGTCAGTCAGTCAGTCAGTCAGTCAGTCCACCACTTTGGTCGAGCCTGAAATATCTCCACAACTACTGGATGGACTGCTATAACATGTTGTACAGACATCTAGGGTTCCTAAACAAATCGATCCTAATAACTTTGGTGATACTCTGAATTTTCATCGAGAATCAGCATCCAATCCAACTTTATGTTGTGCAATATTTTTGTTTATGAACATATGCTAATGACAAACTGCTAGGGATGCACAATAGATATATATATATATATATATATATATATATATATATATATCTCATATCATTTATATTATTATGTATTATTCCGATAGTGAAATTATAGCCGATAAATTATGGGCCGATAACACAAAGCCAAAATGCTTACATTGATTTAACAAGCGCAGCTTACAGTAGGTGGTGGTATGCACCTTTGAGGTTGGTCTGCAATTTGCCAATGAACTAGACTGACAAAGAGCTACACTAGAGACTAGAGAGCCAAACATGCCGTTGCCGGTGTAACGTTTTCACAGTTTCAGATATACAATACAATTATTTATATGTACTTTACTAGAAAAAATAAAAGAACATTTGAAAGGTCAGAACTGGTCTTTGTTATTTTGTGTGAACAGTATTTATTTCAGTTAGATATCGGCCACGAGAAGCAGGTCATTATCGGTTATCGGCCAAAAAAAGCCATATCGTACATCCTCACAAAATACTAAACTAATGACATTCCAATCAGCCTCAGCTGTACTTCAGTGTTTGGTGCTAATGCTGTTGATGTTAGCATGTTGTTAAAAGCACCGCTGTGCCACGTACATCCTAACAGAGCTGCTAGCATGGCTCTAAACTCTTCAGCTCTTTCTCGATAACATTCCACTGTTTTGTTTCTGTGACTGGAAAAGTAGTTTGATCAAGTCTTGTTGCACAATGTTTGATATAACAGCCTCCCCTTTTTGATGATCTTGTTTGTCTTATTTCACCATTAGATGTTAAAATAAATTGTTTAAGGGGTGGGGGAGCTTAACCATGCATCTTATAAATACATAAAAAAATATTCAAAGCTCATTAAGTTGTATTTTTTGATTATAATGCAATAATGGTACGAGTTTGGTGCTTTAAGAGCTCATTTAAACGGTTTATAAATGAGTTGTTTGGTTGTTGTACAGGTCTGTGACCAGGAGGTGGCACAATATGTGATAATATCATATGCATGTATCATAGCTGCACCTGTATTTACTTAATTACGAATATATTTGAAATCTAATAGCCTACATTTATAATAACGGCGGTCAGAACAATGCATTCTTCTCTAAATGACATCTGCTACATAGTTGGAACACTTTCTTTGACTTGACTTGTAAACAACAATCACATTTGGCATGTTTATAAAACATTTTTTAAAAAGTTGATAATAATTATAATTAATTCAAGAAAATAGGCGTTTTTTTGTCCATCTATGGAGGTGTGTAATTAAGAAACTGTTAAAAACCATCTACATGAAGCATTTTTTATTATTATGATGATGATAATAACTATTGTTATTGTTTTTATTTCACAGCATTCACACTTACCAATGTAGAACCATCAGAATCAATCAGCAACAACAAATAGACATAAGCTTTTCACAGTTATTGTGATGATATTACGAATCTGAGCAGCATTCATTGTTATGAGTATCACACTGACTGCACGAGCAGAAGATTTGCAATATAAACTCTTACCAGGACCGTCCCTTTACCAACACCTCTGAATAATGGATGACCACGCTTTCAAACTCAACAAAGGCTGAGTCTCTCGTGTACACATACTGTACTGCACTCAGAAAGCCATTTCAGCCCTTATGCAGTCTAATGAGCCATTTGATGTTACTAAAAGCCCACACACACACACACACACACACACACACACACACACACACACACACACACACACACACACACACACACACTTCGATTGCCTTGGGAAAGAAGACAGAAGTCATACGTCTACTGTTTGAGGCCAGCGGGCTTGAGAGAGACCAACTGGACGTTTTAATGTTTAAATTAGATTCCATTCTCACGAGGCAGAGGGCAGCTGGATAATTTAAGAAAGCATCCTCTCAGAGAAAGAGGGCACTGCTTTCATGTCCAGTTGTCCATACATACAATACTAAATTCTAATATTCTCAGATATGCTCATGTTGTCAGTGTTGAATACAGCAGGGGGGGTTAACAAAGCACATTTATAAAACTGCAGTGCCTATGAGTAAATCTTGTTACAGAAATTACAGGTGTTGAAAGTATTCAATATACACTGATAAATATGTTGCACCAAGTTCTCCTCTCATCATCCACACCTCCAGGGGAAAAGAGCAGAGGAGCCATTTCACACAGCCAGGTTAAACGTTGATGTTTTTCACTTGCCCTGTTGAGCAAGTGGAACAGAAATGTACTTGCCTGTAGCCCATTTTTACTTGTGCCTGCACAAGTAGTATGATTCATTAGCGGTTATCAAATAACAACAAAGACTGAAGTTAATTGTTATGTTAAATCTTTATTTAAGTAGTAAATTAATCTGGAGTTTCACCCACCTCCTCTAACACCACCAAACTAAACTCCTGTTTCCAGGATAATTGAAAAGCCCGTTCAGTAGTGCGCATGTGCAACTCTCAACAGAAGAGAAGGAAGCGAGACAATTCTACATTAAGAAAAAAATCTAATGATACAGTATATAGACAGAAGAGACTATTGCACAACTAAAAGTAGACTTCCAAGGTAGTATAGGATGAACAATTTAGAACAAAAAGTACCTGGTAGCTATGTCTGGGAGTGAGAGTAACAAGTCTACAGACCTGATTATTGAATGTCCTGACGAAAACTGTGTAGTTTGTTTAGCTTTCAGCTAAGAGAAAAATGACTGAGCTATCTTACTAGTAAGTTGCTGGTATTTTGTTCAGTGACAAACACTGTGTAGACTGGACTGGGATAAATGAAACAGACTGTAATGATTTACACCCTTTGTCGACTTTTAATTAACTAAAATTTCAGGTGTCCATAAAGCAATTTCCTTTGCTGTCAAAGGAATTACAAGGGGCAGCACGGGTTTATGTTGGGCTAACATTGACACAGTAGTAACATAGTCGTTAGATTCAGTTTTTATCCTTTGGTTGGTTGATGCAATTGCACGTCTTTAACTCCCTGAGCCACCTAATCAATTTATCACTGGATTAATTTCTGCTTAATTTATTTGTAAATTAAGCTTATTTAAACCAGTATGGACTCGGCCAGGTAATGGTAAGAATGAGCCCTTGTGTTTTACACATCTTTTGCATCTTTTACAACAAACAACATGGTCTTTGACCCACTGAATGCCGTTAATTGTGTTAACCAATGTTTTCACACTACAGTAGGAGGCTGAAAGATTTTAAAACAAACCCAGCAACATCACATTTAGGCCTTCAACTTCTCATGGCTAAAAGAAACTCAGCAACATGAGCATCCCAATAGAGTCTTCAAGCCCGTTTTCTTTACCGTGGCAAACAGCTGGAGCCAATAAATATTTTTGCCTTCGAGTGAATTGTGGAACCAGTGGGTCAGCCTGACATGGTCCTCAGCTTTAGTTTGCATGGACCACATAGACGAGAAGAATTATTTTCAGCCAATTCCAATTAAAAAAACAACTTCATCAAATGTGAGATCCCTTGTTCAAAAAGGATCTGGCTTCTTAAAAAGGGATAGTCCGTGCATGTTGACATGCACTCTCCACTGCTAAAGAACGTCACCTGCTACCCTCACTTAAATAGCTAAAATGTTAATAATGCTCTTGAAGGTTAGATTACACATGTGAAAATCATGTCTACTCTTGCAACTATGACCAGTTGATAAACACACAAAATTAAAATTGATCATCTATAAGTCAATCAATTCAATTACAATTGTGAATATACCTGTAATTTAAATGTTCAAAATGATAGACTGGGACTTGAAGTGTAGTGTAATCTAGCTTTGCAGAAAAGCTGCTACATACTGTCAATTGATATGGAACCAGCATTTTATAACAAATTATAGTTTTGTTATTCGGATCAAACAGTCGATATGGGCCCAGGAAAGAAATGTTGACTCATGGCTGATCTCACAGCAGAAAATTCTAGCTTGTTTACCTTTAGATCTTTGCTCCACAGCAGAAATAAAATAAGCATTGTAGCCATTGTGTTTGGGATCAAGGCTTCCCTTCGCTCCAAGGCTAAACTATCCCACAGCTACAGGAATATGTGGGACAAAGAACACATCTAAACCGGCATCAGCTTCTAAAGAATCATTCGGCTGCAGGAAGAAAACGCACAAGAAAAATATTAAAACAGGGCCTGGAGATGCCTTCCTGTCCATCAAAGGATGCTGACAGGATAAGCAGTATAAAAGGCTGTGAAAAGACAGAAATACATCTTATTAAAAAAATAACAAAAAGTAATGTAACGCTTTTATAAATAGCCGTCACTAAACACACCGACATCTGTAGCGGTCCTACATTGCTGCAGCCCCACGGCATCTCTGCCACCTGTTTCTCTGCAAGTTGTCTGGTAGTGATTAATTTCTTTGTGCACTGCATCAGATAAAACACTCCCTAGTATGTTAAACTGGAGTGATGAATGTTGAGCTTCCCTCCACTCCATAAATCCCGCAGAACCTTCAGCATGGTTCTCACACTGGCATCTCAATGAGACTATATATTCTTACAGTCACATCTACAGTGGAGATTGAGAACATTAACCAATACCATTTTTAAAAATGACAACTCATCAATAAATAAATAAAACACTAGACATAGCACCATTTTAAGGTTACAGCAGGCTGCATTCAGTCTAAAGCATCCCCGTGATGAGGGCTCATGTGGGGAGCTGAGTAAAGGGTAAACACTGATGGAGACCTGCTGAACTCGGTGAAGTGTCACATCCCATGCTGGGTAAATGACAGCCTTCCTGCACACAGCGGGGATTTTATTCACAGAGCCGTTCTGTTTGAGCAACTGGGATTATGTTTAAATGGCATTCTCTGTCTCTCTCCTTCGAAAGAGCTCACATTAAGCAAGTGAAACCAATCTATTTCTAAGACACACAATTCAGAGAGAATGGTCTCTCCAGCTGAAGGATGTGAGGTACTTTAAAAGTTCCTGAATATGTTCCCAACGTTTTTCTGTAACATTCTAAGAAAGCGGGGTATGAAGTTACATTTGTAAGAAGACCAGCACCCACTCTTTGTTTTATTCTTGCTCTTTGTGAAACTGTGTCATCAGATATTGCTTCCAAAAATCTCTCACTGGCACACAGGCAGGCGGAACTAAATCAGACTGTTTCTCTACATCACTGCATGGGCAGCAGACAGAGTTTGCAATCCTGTTTTATTCTGGGCAGAGTGTATAAGTGAGGCTGTGCTCTCCCATGGGCCTTTAGGAACACACCCACTCAGCTGTGCAGCATATGTATAGCGCTACAGTCACTCTGCTTGGTATTCGTTGGCTGCAGAAAAGGTCCTGCAGGACTGAAAGCACCTCTTAATAAATCTGAAATGTTACAGATTATGTAAAAAAACAAAGCTGCAGTCAACATTGCCATGTTTTGGCCCCTACATTTTTCTAACCATCGTCTTGGATGTGCAATATATGCACTGTGAAATGTGTCACAGCAGAAACATGCACCTTAGCAGATGCAGATTGAAGTTCTAGTATTGTTCCAGGTTAAGTGCAACAGTATATGATTCTGTGAAACTGAATCCTGAATGATAACGTCAGCACGCAAACAGGTTTACTATGACAACGCTAACAATTTGATGTTAGGCAGGTATAATGTTCACAATCATAGTTTAGCATATAAGCAACCTAACATTTGCTAATTAGTAATTAACATAAAGCACAGTTGAGGGTGATGCAAATGTTATTAGATTTGAAGGTATTTGGTCACAAACCATTTGAGTTGAGATATTTCACTAGATAAGTGAAAACTAGAAGCTGCTTAAGGAAATGTCAGGGAATAACCAGAGTCATTAGTTCAAGTGGACGTTTGTGCGAAATTTGAAGAAATTCCCTCTTGCCGTTCCTGAGATATTGCATTCACAACCTTGACCTTTGACCACCAAATTCTAATCAGCTCATCCTTAAATCCAAGTGGTCGACCAAATCTGAAGAAATGGCCTGCAGGCTTTCCTGCGATATCATGTGTCTACGGTGCGGAGGCATAAACGACAGGTACTGTTAGGAGGTTCTACTGTTTAGTATATAAAGATGTCCAGGCTAAGAAACAGAACATACATGCTCAATGACATGTTCTTGCCCAAAAGCCATAGACGGAGGGACTAGCCTGGCACATTGCTAGGACTGATGCCTTTTGATCAATTACACCCATTAGTGGGCAGCTGAGCCGATCAATAGCAGATCAAAGCTGTCAGGGAGTTGTTTCCCCCAATCAATCAGAAAAGAAGAATGCTTGCCGGGAACACGCAGTGGATGTGAAATAAAAGAGATGACTGGTTATCTTTAGATGCAGCTAGATTATCAAATGTCAAAGCAACAGAGCTGCTGCTCGGGGAATGTAGGCTGGACTCCCAGAGATTTCAAGTCAATATCGACAGGCTATCTTTAATCCCCCATTCAAGGTAAATCCTTCAAGCTGAAGGTCTGGTAACTCTATTTACTCCACTGCGTTTGCTTTGCCATAGGATTCAGTTTCAGTGGATTGTAATGATTTTGGGACCAGACGAGCCTTGTGACCTGCCCCACTCTGCTCGAACCTGCAAAGCATAGCCAACTGAACTCATCTGCTACACCCTCCACACACCTGAGGCTCAGCATTACTTGCTCTTGCACAACAAGGACAGATTTTATTTTGATTAATTATAGAATGAGATTATAGAATTTCCAAATGCCAATTCTGTTGTAATGTGTTGTTTCTCAGGTGTGGCATCAGACTATCCTGGTTCATTTACCACACAGCACCAAACCAAGCTCATGGATCATTTCCTAAATCTAGTGTTGTATTGCAGCACTGAGAACATCCATCTATTCCAATTGCTCAAATGTACTTTCAAACATGAACTTCAATCTTCATATTGTCACATAAATATTATACTTTGTATATTTCGGATAAGTCAGACTGTTCTGAAAATTCAAAGGCGGTAAACATATTATGAAATATGTATACATTTAAAAAACATTGAGTAGGGTTAGGGCCCTGGTGGCCAACATTTACTGCAACGTCCAGTTTGGCATCCAGTAGGGGTGTGCTGTTGCATCCCATTACCCATCTCTCTGTCTCCCTCCTTTCCTGTCATCTACAGTACAGTCGCTGTCCACGAAAAGCATAAAGGAAATGTCAGGGAATAATTAGGTTTAAACCTGCACACACACACACACACACACACACACACACACACACACACACACACACACACACACACACACACACACACACACACACACACACACACACACACACACACACACACACACACACACACACACACACACACACACACACACACACACACACACACTTCTGTTATTTACCCTCACTGTTATCTCAAGTTACTTTTTCCCCACTTGGTTGTTGTACCTGTTAAATAGTACTGGGAAAAGCCACATTTAATTTGCACCATCAGTGCCTTCTAAAGTTTTTTCCACATTTAAGTTTACTTTGGTGTCTTTGTCTGATAATCAATACCACAAACACACACACCCATTGACTGACCATACACACCCGACTATTGGTCAAATATTTAAGTTCATATGTGTTCAGAGTTAAATCAAGGTTAGTCTTTCATTTGGAAGTTCATTGTGGCATACGATGTGAAGGTGACTGGCATCGTCTTTGCTTTTGTTAGCACTTTATCCACGATAGATCCACAGCACGGCAGTAAAGAATATACTGTAGAGCAAGCCCTGATTTCTTGTGTTTTCAGGAAGAAGATTTCTGAATGGTGATCATCAAGCTGGAGACATAAGGCTCGGTATCGATATCAGGGCAGGAGTGAAATATTCTTACTATCAGACTATTTCTTGCATTTGTGTAATATACAAAAGGTTTATTATTACATTGTTAAAACCCTAACCCTAACCCTTAATGCAATGTTTCCCCTACCATTGTCTTGGAGGGGCGGTGTGCCCCGCCTGAAATTCAAGGTGTTTTTTGTTTTTTTCTCAAAATGTTTTTTAAAAATATATATTTTGTATTCCCAACTCACTTTTCACATTGCCAGGTGCTCTTTTAATAAATAAACTAAACGCTTATGCTATTGATCTAATTTATGTGCACGTTTCAGTTTGTACTGTCTACTTTGTGCATTCACATTCTCTCCTTCGCTCTGTTTTGTGAAGGGCGGGGCTTCGCAGCTGACGCACACACGTGCGCACACACCTACAGAGCGGAAGAAAGGAGAGGGGAGAACTGAATAGAAACCGCGCCATGCACAACGCCCGTCGCACGGTGAGCACCCCTCCAAAGCAGCAAACCTAGGTGAAACAATGGCTTGTGTTATAATGAAATCATTCATTTGTAATTTTTCTAAGTTGTTGCAAAGACTTTCAAGGAGCTGGAACATAAAAGACAAAACAAATGAAACAAACCAACCTACATAATAATCACAGCAGTGTTCTCAACACATTGTATCTCCAACCTCCTCTGTTTCACACCAGTAAGATATTCTCATCATTGAATATATTTGTTGTGGTTTCTGTGCACAAACACATTCAGGCTCCACATACATGATCTACACAAGTTCCGGAAGCAATTTTTAGAAATATATTTTCGAATTAAACGTGCCTATACAGTCAAACATAGATGGAAATACATCTAATATAAACTGAAAGATTATTTTGCTGCACTTCCTACTGAACTGAATTCCACATCCAGTCTTTAGTGGTGATACCAATCCAGACAGAATTGTGACTTGGCTTCTTCTTATCATAGTTCAGTTTCAGTATAAAAAGCTGCATGTTATTGATGTGTGCATGTGTTGGTAAATATGTAACATCTGTATCTGCGCTTTCACAGCATCAGTGAGCAAATGTGTCGGCTGCTCCGGTGCCAGAGCAAGCCAAAACTCAGAGTTTCATTTGATCAGAAAGCTGTTCCCTTGAGACACAGTGATTGATGCATTAGACAACCAACCAAACCCTACTGTGAAGCCTATCGGTCCGGTGATTCAGCAGTATTTTGAAGCCAGCTCTAGTTTGTGCGATGGCAATCTCTGTGCAGTGAAAGATGGAAGATGGCATTTTGATTCAGTGAACAGAATCTCATGGCAGCCATGCGGATGCAGCTACCAAATGTATCCCCATCTGTGTGTCTGAGGTGAAATGAAGCTTGCAGCAGGGGATTACCTCCAAACAATTAGCTTTTACAAAGTACTATGCAGAATTGCTCCGTTTGAAAACGTGACTATGGCAAAACATATATGACCCTATAAATGCAGAGCAGTAATCTACAATGTAATAACAATGACCTGGTTGATTGCTCTGAGGCTGGAACTTGCAAAATGCTGTTTCCACCAGGAGCGTGGGCACACAGGCTTGGAATCAGCCGATTGGCTTGCTTAAAGCCTTCAGCTTTGTCAAGGAAATCTTTAGCCAGCCTCCTTTGTACAGGCAGTGTAGAAAACACTCAAAGAAGTATGCAGGAGGAGAGACTTCCTGACAGCTCATTTAACATTCTGCCTGCTTCCACCCACTTAATGTGGAGCCCCCACCTCTCTGACGTTAGTCGATTCTTTTATGAAAAACAGAACATCATGCCATCTTTCCCTTTATAGACACACATTTTTCAGACACTTCCACCATTATGGGTCTTCACTGTACACAGAAATTATCAACCTAGAAAGAACAAATGGTCTTTTCCTCGCAGCCTCTGTACTCATGCCCCCGTTGCTGACATACTTGAGTCCAGTCGTGTACATTAATAAATGATGGTGACAGGGCTGGCGGGATTCACGCCCGCCTGGGCACCAGCTGCAATTATAGCAGACATGTCAGCGAGACACAGCTCCACCAGAGACGAAACAATCAAACACGAGGCTGCCGCTGTCTGGACGAGCACTCGTTGACAAATCAAGTCCACCGCTCACACTGATAACAGGCACAGACTTCACTTCCTCCAGACTGGCTGGGACCCGTCACTGCAGACCTGAAGAGTTTCCAGTGGCTTCAGAGTTCAAGCCATTTTTACTAAAGATGCTACAGAATGAGGCCAACCTCTGCATCTTACCTTCTAAAACCCTACAAACCACTAAGATTATATTAGGCCAAATGTTTATCTTGCTGATACAACTTGATACAGCAGTTAAACCATAATTACCATGCAGTGGGTGATGTCAGCAGAAATTATGGTGAAATGCTGATTTTGTGATCTGTGATCATTAGAGCAATATTACACAAAGACACTCTGCAATTCTGTAGCATGTGCGGCCATAATATGTCTCAATAGGACAGACATACGGTAACACTAATAGATGTTCTCATCAATTAAAAAATAAATCCCACAAAGGTTTTTTTAAGAGCAGATTTTAATGAGTGATTGAGTGCAAGTTACAACAAAGACTAAAGGAAGTTGCACCATTACGAAATGTAGTTAGTAAGTGGCACACATTGCTTATGATGAGGAATGATTCATTGATGAGAAATGTTCCTTATAAATAATCCAGGCGTACTGTCAGGTACAACCAATTTATGTTCATATATGTCGCACACATGTCTAAATATTACAGATACAATATTTCATGTATTGCTGACAAACTGCACACAAACATAACAAACTGATAAACAAGTAGAAGACTTTCATCTTTATCTCTCCATCTCCCCCATTATTTATAATGTAAAATACTTTTTATTTAGAGGTGAAAGTACTGTGAAAAGATGGAAGGGGAAGTGTTATAGGTTACAAAAAGTCATCTGTAGCATCACATTTAATAACTTTTTTCAATGCGGAACAAACTCCTCAATGCACTGAAACGCATATTAACTAGGGCTGCAGCTAATGATTATTTTCTTCAGTGATTACCAATTTTCCTTTGAGTCATTGGTTATTGTTTAATCTCTAAAATGTTTGAAAATAGTGAAACATTACCATCACATCTCCCTGGAGCCCAACTGCATGTCTTCAACAGTCCATAACCCAAAGATATTCCATTTGCAATCATATATAAAATAGAGAAAATTGGCAAATCCTCTCATTAGAGAAGCTGGGACCAGAGAAGGATTGGTATTTAGTGATTTAAATGATGATTGATCAATCTACCATTTCTAGCCCTAACCATGAGCACTGCGGGGCATCATCCGTATGTGTTCCCAGGATTGCTTTAAATTCAGTCCTCTCAAAAGGCATCTCAGTGTTCAGTGCTAATCCTGTGTTAGGTATAAAGCCAATGCTTGGTTGCACAGATATTAGACAACATATATCCAGTATTATTTAAATAATAAGTAAGCTATGCTGTTGTAAATGGAACAATATACAATGTAATGCATGACCCCTCTATACTGGATAATCAATAGGACCTACTGAAGGACTGAACCATGACTAATGTGGTTCATTTGGCTGCTCAAGACCTCTAAATTAGACCATAAAACAGACCTGCCCTGTTCAAAACACAAAGTAAACCCAAAGATTCAAAACATGTCTCAGCCAGCTCAGTGTGATCTTGTGGAAAACAATTTAGTTGGCACATTGAAGCCTTAAAAAAGCAGAGAATGTTAGATGGTGAGTAAAGCTTGGGATGGAGGCACAGATCAATCACAGAGGAGTTTACAAGATGTCACAATAACGTACTATTGTGTGTTGTGCAGAGATTTTATACTCAAACCATTATTAATAGAGCAAGTCATCATAAAAAAAACATGAACTTTGTCAGCCTCAGCAGACTGGAATAACTCCAGCAGGCAGAGACTGCAGCCCCACAAGTTATCTCATCGCCACTGACAACCTGGGTGTGTCTCAACAACAGGAATATTTACCAACTTGTGTCATCCACAGCATCAAAGCCGAGCTGCACACACACTCTCCCTTCATGAAGATATTCAGTCACATTTAACGAGCATTACTCATTTAAAACCGATGCTGTATGAATCCGAATAGCTAGTTCTGGGTGTTTCAAACTAATAGCCATATTAAACCCTTTACAAGACAATGTAAACGCATTAAAGACAGTACGGCTTTATTAGAGCCTCTGTCATTTTACTGTTAAACTTCGACACTGCAGGCTACATTTCACTCACTCCAGTCCATTGTGTGAAGCCTCACAGGCTGCTAATTTGATTAAAATAATGCCCTCCCCTCCCCACCCTCACTGTCACAAACTGAAAACACACATTTCACCGGTGAAGACATTTTTTTTTCTCTATCCTTCAGTTTTAAACCCTACAACTCAAAAGAGACGCATAACCGCCAGACTAGCTAGCTAAATGTTACGTTTCTTTAACGTGTCATGAACTTGCTGACTGGCCGGCAGGTGCAACGGGTTTACTTGACAGACACACACGAGCAAAAATGAACTTCTCGTGAGAATTAAACATGTCTTACCACTTTGCTCCCCCAGAAAGACGAGTTTGAATTTTCTTAAAGGGTTTCCAAAGTCACTGCCCACGGACATTTTGAGGAGGAGAAGGGGGAACTCTGGACACCGGAGGACAGTCTGAGTGTACTTGTGTGTGTTTCCACTCGAGTTCGGTGTTGGTTGGTGAAGATGCTGGGTGGAAAAGGCGATGATGTTGCTTTCCGTTCAGCCCTCGCTATCTCTCTCTCTGTCTCTCTCTCTGTCTCTCTCTCTCTCTCGCTCTGTCGCTATCTCTCTCTCTCTCGCTCTCTCTCTCTCTCTCTCTCTCTCTCTCTCTCTCTCTCTCTCTCTCTCTCTCTCTCACACTGCTGCTGCACCGGTCCGTGACGTATTTTATTTAAATTCCCCCCCTCACCCGAGGTCTTCTGCGCATGCGCGACCTCTCCTCTTTCTCCGTTGAACTGACAGCCGTGATATACAATGACGTCATTTGAGTCGGAGGAGGGAGCGGCAGAAATGTATCATATCTCTAAAGACTTTACCTTATTATAGGAAAATATAGTGTTTGGTTTCTTCAAAAACACAAGATAGGAAGACATCCTCCTTTATAATAAATTAGATGGCAAAAATGTTTTATGTTGTAATGTAAAGTTAACAATAAAAAGATTTGAACAATATGTGAGACTACTTTCTAGTTGAGCTAACAAAAGGTTATCAGTCAATACAACCAATCTGTAAGTTTTACAGTGTTTTTAAGTGTGATATACACCTGACTCTTTTGATTTTGTTCTATGTAGACGTATTGCTATCCCCTGTATACTGAATCTGTGTGTACACCCCTGGCTTGTAACACAGGCATAACAAATATTTGTATTTATTTGCAAATTGTTCTTACATTTTAGAAAGTATCCAACATACATTTAATATAGGTTGGATAAAAGTGCTATAGTAATGCTGTCCAAATATGTAGTCACATAGTTTATTTAACATATGCAGATACACAGATATTTTGTAACTGTATATATTCCATACCTGTACATGTACACCTACATGTATACATAGATGGATATAGTTGTTTTCAATACTTAGCAATGCAATTCCAACATTACTGTACACAGAAGACTACACATGGCAGCTTCATATTCATGAACAAAAGCCTCCAAGCTGACTTGGATATATTAGTCAGTAATGCTTACACATTTATGCACTCCACTGTAACCAATATAACCACACCAGTAGGTAGCATTCTAAGTGTGGTTAATTTATGAGTAACAGTGTATGGAACTTGATATCTGAAAATACATTAGCATTGCAAATAAAATCAAGTGTTATATGTGATCATATATGAAATGAGTATTGCAGTTATCACAGATGTCTCTGTGTATGAGACAAACATCTATAAAAAAAATAAAACTTAAATATTAAGCTAATACAGTTCATTAGTTACATAATATGTTCCCATTGGAACTAGAAACCTGAATAGATTCCTACCTTATAGGAAGAAGTAATACATAAAGATATTTATCTGTTGTTTCAACTCTCATCACCATCTCAGATGCATGTACAATATTGTGAGAGCGGTTTTAACTCTCCTCTCTTAACTTTTAATAAGTGAATCATATTGTCAGAGTAATTCCAATCATGAGAAGATTTTGTCCCATCAATTGCATTGTTCAATGGGTATTCTGTGATGGTGCAATTATTTATTACATGTCTAATATGTTTCAAATATATTTGTCTTGGGTTGTTCTTTCACATAGCTAAGACCATAATAGTGTAAAAATAGGCTACTTCAAATTATTCAAAAGGACAAACCAAGGGGTCCCCGATATATTCTCTTTCTTGTAAGGGGTCCTTGGCTGAAAAACAATTGATAACCTCTGCTTTAAAGCATCCAAAATCCTCAGACATTTTCCCTTTTTGAAAAATTGTACCTCTAACCAGTAAAGCACCAGGTCTGGAAGTGGGCCTACAGAAATTGAGGTCAGTGTAACGCCGTCTTGACTGTGGCTCTCTCCTACTGACACGGTTTTGCTCTGCACATTGTTCTTCAACATGTTTAACCGCCACAGCAAAGTTTTAAGAGACACAGAGGCTTAGATCAACAGGGTCACAGTGGTCCATCAGGCCTCTTCTCCAGACTGTACTCCTGGGTCCGCTTCGCCTTCCAGCCCAGCATCATCAGCAGGACGATGCCCATGACCTTATAACCCACCTGTAAGCCCAAGTACCTGCAGGGGTCAGACACATACATATAAATGATTGTCAGCAGTGATGTGGATGCAATGGAAGGCCTGAGAAGAAAAACTTCTGCTGATCCAATTCAATATAAATTGTTTTCTCTGGTGTATTTATGAGTCAGGAACAGGTGAAAACAGATCTTTTGGAAGGATAAGTTACTCAAAAATGTTCATCTTGGAAACAGGTGGAAAAAGAGAAAACAATTTAGATCACACTTAGAAAATGGATCAAGAGAATTATGTTTTTCTCACTTGCCTCTCAGGGCTGCCGTAGCATAGTGTGTATGTGACATGTGACATGTGTTCCGAGTGATTAGTTTTCTAACCGGTTCCTCAAGATGTCGTTGTCATAGTAACCACAGCTAAACTTCTTTCCACACACACGCTTCCACCAAATACATGATGTATCAATGGCAGTCCCGAAGAGAGCAGGAGCGGGTAGCCAGGCTGAGGGAGAGACAGAAAGAGTGTAAAATAGTTCCATCCCTATGTGGTTGAGCTCGAGCCACTAGAGGGCAAACCAACATTTGGTTCAAAGTACTGAGAGTTATGTTTAATTGCAATCAATCTATTTTGTTGTAGCACCCAATTTCAGCACAACAGCCCAGTGAAACTTAACTGTACGGAGCCCTTAGGTGTGTAATATTAAATAAATATTTCTAAATTAATCAAAAGGAATATACAAGTTAACCAATCATTTGAGAGACATTAGTAAAAACATATGAAAGGTTATTTCAATTATTTTAATATGTTTTATGAGAGTTATTTTATATTTCATAATAGAAATTTATATTTTCAAAATAACAATTTTCAATTTGTTTTTTATTCATAATAGCAGTTTTTCCATTAATACTTTTATTTTATGTCAAAAAATTGTCACCGTTCATAATATCACATTTTATGTGAATATGAAATACAAATGAACTATAAGAATATAAATCAGTTAAATTTGAATAATTTCTTAAATTTCTACATAATTTATTGGTTTATTACTGTATTTTACACAATTTATTCATCGGATTATTTATTTCAGAATATTATATTTATATTAAAACAATTAGTTACAGAATATGTTCCCATTGAAAATAGAAACCTGAATAAATTCCTACCTTAAATAATATATTGAGTTAAATTTGCATAATTTATAGTATCATTTTTATCATTTTACTTTAAGTTATTCATGGGATTATTTATTTCATTATGTATTTTTATTCATTTATTATTGGACACTGGGTCTCCATAAAACGGTGAACTTCATTGAGTTTCAAAATAATAACTGTGAGCTTGGAGGACATTTTGGGATTTTGAGGCTCTATTGGGCACTTTGACAAAAGGAAGCGTATCAACAATGGAATAATTACTTATTCACACGAGTATAGCACTACACACAAACAGTATTTGTGTCTTGACTTACCTAATACTCTCATGAGTAAAAATTGAATTCCTATAGCAAATGACTTGTCTTCGGAGGGAACACATCTGAAATTAACAGGAAAAGAAATTAGAAGTCAACATGTGTGGCATTTACTTTCCATTCATTCTTAGCTCTCCTACATTAAGGACTTAGCTCATTCTTTTATTAACTTTTGTTTTTGAGTTTTTATGAACTTCAAGAAGAGCCTTTCACAGACTGTTAAAAACAAGACCAGCTCAGTGTTTGACTGTTGCAGTCACTGGGGGGGAAGTTACGATATAAACTGAAAACCTTTTAAGAATTAGAGCCTTAAATTGTGAAGGAGGTCGACACTGGAGAGGTAAAGATGTGTTGGATACAACAGTCGTGTGGTCACATTTTCATATATTTAACATACGTTTTGTTAAAAACAGAGGATACTAAGTCAATGCTATGTCATCTTACACAGTATTTGTAGACAACTAGGTTAAAACATAAGGTTCATAAATTCATTAGTAAGTGTTTACCACGGAGGAAAGGCGGATTATATCATCCATTTGATCAGTTTTGGTAATTTAGAATTTATTTTGAATATATAACAAAAGAATATGCGAATATACTGCAATACATTGTCATCCTTTCTTACCTGAGCACCATCATGTACATGGGGTTGTGAGTGAGGCAGGCGATCAGCGACGCCAGAGAGATGACAAGGATGACGGGGAGAAGAAGATGTGGGCAGTTGTTTGGACAGGGTGCAGGACGGGCATTTCTCTGGCTCCCAGATATACACCTGCAGTTGGTATATAGCTGTATCCAAAAAGAAAGCATAGAGAATATTATTGTTGTCATCTGTGCAAAGAAAAAGAACAAAAACCTTTTGCTTTTGTTATGTTGATAAGTATCACAGCACCACAACTGCTGTGATACTTACTGAAATACGCTAAATCCCTTTTTGCCAAGTGTCAGATGAGAAGATTGACACGGCTCTCGTGTCTTTGTGAAGAATATGAAGCTAGAATGGTCGTAAGCCTGCTCGCTTAGCTTAGCCTGGAAACAGGGTACCAAGGTTAAGAGATCCTGGTAAGCAGATTATTTTTCTTACTTTTGGACAGAGCTAAGTTTAGCATAGTGGTATCAATCTTCTAATGTAATTCTCGGCAAGAAAGAGAATAAGCATATTTCCCAAAATGTCAAAGTATTTATTTTTTGGTCAATGATTTTTTTTTTTTAAGCAAATTGAAATTAATTACTTTTTTTTATGAAAGCATGGACAGTATATGTACCTTACTTGAAACAAGAGTATCACATGTCAACAGTTTGAAAGGCTGGATTTTTGCAGCTGTTCTCACTGCTTCTAAACTCCTTCACTGCTTATATAGTGAGAGAAAAAAAGTTGTGGTGATCTATTTTCTAATTCTGAGCCAAATTGTTTTCTCTCCAGTGTTTATGACTTAAGAATAAAGGTACATCATGCATCTTGTGTTTAGAGTCCATGGGAAACTAAACTCACCTGGAAGAAAACATGAATGTTTTTATTTCTATCTAGAACAGGGGTGCCCAAAAGGTCGATCGCGAGTGTAACGATCGCGCACCGTTTAAAAAAAATATATATATATATATTCCCAAAAGGAACCCCGCGCCCCCTGCTTTTTTCTTGGTCACTTGGACCTCATCATTTTTTAAGTAGCTCGCAAGCCAAAAAAGTATGGGCACCCCTGATCTAGAACATGGGGTAGTGGTGCACTTCAGCCTCTTGTGGCCAAAATGAGTATTACAACAACAAACACCTGGCAAACCAGATAATCAGATATCAGATCTGAATTGAGAATCTTTTAAGTCATAAACGCAGGAGGAGAACACACACACACACACACACACACACACACACACACACACACACACACACACACTTAGAAAAGGGATCACCAGAATGTTTCTCACTTGCCACTCAGAGCTTCCATTGATTGATTGATTCCCCCTCAAATAACACCAAAATACAGAAATAGCTTATGAAAATGTAATCAGACCTTTGCCTGGCACCTGATTGAATTCCACAAGAAAGAGAAAATAAATTATTCTGAGAGACTTCATTAAGATAGCTGTACCCATCACTGTACCGCAGTATTACACAGCAGACTAAATGACTAATACTCTATTAGCAGTCACAAATCCACCCACTGGAAAATTATTCACAACCTGCGACGTCTTAATTCTGACATTTTTCCCTCTTAAGACACCTCCCATATGCTCTGTGATTAATAAGCATTGATCGGACATTGATTGTGAGCCACTTGTTAGCAACTGAGCAGCCTGTTCTGACTGCTCACACACTGGAAGCTCCTGGCTGATGAGAGACATTATGTATCGTGGATCTAGGATTTCATATAACTGCGGATATGAAATGTGTCATATTTAGACAATGCTTCAAGATGCTTGGATCTAATTTGGGTCTCAAATCTAGATCGGCATTTTAAGTCTCTTCCAAGTATCTACTTAACAGTACTTACTCCCTGAAGAGCAGATTTCTCTCAATGCAGCCTCTGCATTCCCTACAGCACTCTGCCCCTACACAGTTAAAGGTTAATTACACTATTACAGGATCATTTACAGATACTGTACTTGGAAAATAACCAAATACCTATTCCCATATCCCCAAACAGAAAAAAAGTTTGCTGAAAAAACAAATCTAATGTATACATTTTTTTTTTCTTTTCAATAAACTTATCTAGCATTCCCATCTTACAGAACATGATTACTCTGCATCTGGTAATTTCACTAATTACTGCTGATGAGTTATTGTACAATGTTATTCTAGTTTTTCACAAATACTTCCCAGATTAAAAAAGAAAATGCAGCCAAAAGTTAAGTTTCATTTATACAGGCCTATCACAAGCATGTCTTAAAGGGATAGTTTGGATTGTTGGAAGTGGTGTTATATGAGGTTCGTATCCATAGTCGGTGTGTTACCTACAGTGGATGGCAGTCGGCACGCCCCCAGTTTGGAAAAGCACACAGGAGTACCAGCACGTCAGCAAATACTGCTGTGGACGGGGGCAGAATCAAAACATATTTTAACCAGCTAAAAAAAGTCAATATCAGTTTAAGTGTAGACTATATTTAGAATATTTTCACCTTGCCGTCAGACAGCCCTTTCCGACGGCGAACTGACGCTGTTACATATGCTCTCTTATCAAAGCAACCAGACTCCCTTGACAAAAACAGTATCTGAACTAACCCTTTAAAATATCAAAGTCCCAAAGTAACAAAAACAAAACTAACCATTCCAGGTAGCGGTAGACAAGCAACTTCCATGACCTGTGAGTTAAAATGACTGATTACGGAGCATTTTTTTAAAGCGGTAAAAATATTCTAAATATAGCGTACACTTAAACCGATATAGATTTTTTTTAGGTGCTGCTGATGCTGTCCACAGCTGTTTCTCCAACCTAGGGGCGTGCAGTGGTTTTCAACCTTTCTGTGGCCAGGGCACACCAAAGACCAAGCCAAAATCTCAAGGCACACCTGTATTCATCCATCCATCCATCGTCTACTGCTTATCCGGGGTCGGGTCGCGGGGGCAGCAGCTCCAGTAAGGAACCCCAAACTTCTCTTCTCTGGACCATATCCTCCAGCTCCGACTGGGGGATCCCGAGGCGTTCCCAGGCCAGTGAGGAGATATAATCTCTCCACCGAGTCCTGGGTCTTCGCGGGGTCTCCTCCCAGCTGGACGTGCCTGGAACACCTCCCTAGGGAGGCGCCCAGGTGGCATCCTTACTAGATACCCGAACCACCTCAACTGGCTCCTTTCAACGTAAAAGGAGCAGCGGCTCTACTCAGAGTCTCTCACGGATGGCTGAGCTTCTCACCCTATCTCTAAGGGAGACGCAAGCCACCCTTCTGAGAAAACCCATTTTGGCCGCTTGTACCCGTGATCTCGTTCTTTCGGTCATGACCCAGCCTTCATGACCATAAGTGAGGGTAAGAACGAAGATCGACCGGTATATTGAGAGCTTTGCCTTCTGGCTCAGCTCTCTTTTCGTCACAACAGTGCTGTAAAGTGACTGTAATACCGCCCCCGCTGCTCCGATTCTCCGGCCCCTCACTCGCGAACAAGACCCCGAGGTACTTGAACTCCTTCACTTGGGGTAAAGGCTCATTCCCTACCCGGAGTAGGCAATCCACCGGTTTCCTGCTGAGAGCCATGGCCTCAGATTTTGAGGTGCTGATCCTCATCCCAACCGCTTCACACTCGGCTGCGAACCGATCCAGTGACTGTTGAAGGTCACAGACCGATGATGCCATAAGGACCCCATCATCTGCAAAGAGCAGCGATGAGATCCTCAGGCCACCGAACTGCAACCCCTCTCCTCCACGACTACGCCTTGATATCCTGTCCATGAAAATCACAAACAGGATTGGTGATAAAGCGCAGCCCTGGCGGAGGCCAACATTCACTGGGAACGAGTCCGACTTACTGCCGAGTATCCGGACACAACTCTCGCTTTGGGCGTACAGGGATTGTATGGCCCTCAGAAGTGACCCCCTCACCCCATACTCCCGCAGCACCTCCCACAGTATCACCCGGGGGACCCGGTCATACGCCTTCTCCAAATCCACAAAACACATGTAGACCGGGCGTATTCCCAGGCCCCCTCCAGGATTCTTGCGAGAGTGAAGCGTTGGTCCGTTGTTCCACTGTCCCAGACTTCCACGCAATGTTGAGGAGGCGTGTCAACCAAGACAGCCCCTCAACACCCAAAGCCTTCAGCATTTCTGGACGGATCTCATCAACCCCTGCGGCTTTGCCACTGTGGAGTTGTTTGACTACCTCAGTGACTTCCGTCAGGGAAATTGACGATGATCCCCATCAGCTTCCAGCTCTGCCTCTACCATAGAGGGCGTGTTAGTCGGATTCAGGAGTTCCTCAAAGTGCTCCTTCCACCTGCCCGATAACCTTCTCAGTCAAAGTCAGCAGGGTCCCACCCTTGCTGTACACAGCTTGGATGTTGTACCCGCTGATTTGCCTCTGCCATAACCCTAACCCATGGCTGCCGACCTTCTAGTCCTTAGGTACCCTGCAACTGTTTCCGGAGTCCTCCGGGATAACATAACCCGGAAGGACTCCTTCAGTCGGACGGCTTCCCTGACCACCGGGGTCCACCACGGTGTTCGAGGGTTACCGCCCCTTGAGGCACCTAAGACCTTGAGACCACAGCTTATCACCGCAGCTTCAGCAATGGAGGTTTTGAACATCGTCCACTCAGGTTCAATGCCCCCAACCTCCACAGGGATGTCTGAAAAGCTCCGCCGGAGGTGTGAGTTGAAGGTCTCCAGGACAGGGGCTTCCTACAGACGTTCCCAGTTCACCCACACTACCCGTTTGGGCTTACCAGGTCTGTCCAGAGTCTTTCCCCACCCCTTGATCCAACTCACCACAGATGGTGATCAGTTGACAGCTCCGCCCCTCTCTTCACCCGAGAGTCCAAAACATGCGGCCTCAGATCAGATGATACGATTACAAAATCGATCATTGACCTTTGGCCTAGGGTGCTCTGGTACCACAGTGCACTTATGAGCATCTTATGTTAGAACATGGTGTTTGTTATGGCCATTCCATGACTAGCACAGAAGTCCAACAACAAACGACCGTTCAGGTTTAGATCAGGGAGGCCGTTCCTCCCAATCACGCCTCTCCAGGTGTCTCCATCGTTTCCCACGTGTGCGTTGAAGTCTCCCAGCAAGACTACGGAGTCCCCTACTGGAGCCCCCTTCAGGGCTCCATTCAGGGTCTCCAAGAAGGCTGAATACTCCGAACTGCGGTTTGGGGCATAGGCACAAACAACAGTCAGAGTCGTCCCCCCCCCCCCCCCATAGCCCGAAGGCGTAGGGAGGCGACCCTCTCGTCCACCGGGGTGAACTCCAACGTAGCGGCGCTCAGTCAGGGACTCGTGAGTATCCCCACACCCGCCCGACGCCTCACACCTTGGGCAACTCCGGAGAAGAATAGAGTCCAGAGCCAAGACTGTGCGTAGATGTAAGCCCCACCAGATCCAACTGGTAGCGTTCCACCTCCCGCACTAGTTCCGGCTCCTTCCCCCACAGAAAGGTGACGTTCCACGTCCCCAGAGCCAGCCTCTGCTGCCCAGGTCTGATCTGTCGAGGTCCCTGACCATCACAGCGCACCCGACACCAGCGTTTTTTCCCATGAGTGGTGGGCCCACAGGATGGATGAATGGGAGGCACCACGTAGCTTCTTCAGGCTGTGCCCGACTGGGCTCCGTGGCAAACCCGGCTACCAGGCACTCGCTGTCGGGCCCTCCCTCCAGGCCTGGCTCCAGACGGGGGCCCTGGGCGTGGGGTTCCGTTGGGGGAATATACATGTCTATATGTATGCTGTCGGAACCTGTGGGAGTGCTGTCGGGGTTCCGGTGCGAGGGGGGGGTGCTGTCGGAGCTCCGGTACGTTTGATAATTTCCCACAGCACACTAGTACAGTGGTTGAAAATCACTGCTGTAGGTAATACTGGATTAGTACCTCATATAACCCCACTTCAAAAAAATCCAAGTGATCCCTTTAATAAATATCATATGTTTAATAAACAGTACACTTATGTCAAATATTATATTATTACACAACAAGGTATTTATACTGTTATACTGGAGGAAACCATGATCTGGTGCTTAGAGGAGGCACTGACCTGAACCCTGTGGGTGTTGTTGAGGTCTTTGGTGAAGTTGGTGCAGCCCGCATGGCAAGGAGAAATATACTCGACACCGTCAGAGCCACACACGGGGTTGAAGGCGCTGGGAGGGCAGGAGCAGTCTGAGTAGCACCTGTGGAGGCCAGAGAAAACAAGGTAATGCTAAGCTAATGTTTGAGCAGTCCATTTTTCATTTGCATGCCATTGCATTTGAGTGAACTACATTTTAGTACTTTATCACAACAATTACCAGCAGACACAGAAGGTGCAAGCGGGTGATTAGTTAATGCTCCCGTTTGGTGAATTTAGGAGAAATCAACAGATGCAAGTAGACAAAGTTAGTGAAAATAAACACCTAAATGTGTATGATGCACGTTTTATTTTCCACTAGTATGAAAGACATGTTATGGAAGCCAAATAGCCCACACTCTCAAAATTGACATTACAAAGCTGAAACTATGTTTTTGTCTGTAGGGTCTCGCCTTAATGAAGTAAGTAAGTAAGAGAAATAAAGAAAACTGAAAGCATATAAAAAGGTAGTTACCGTGCTCGCTTAAACACTACACTGTAATAAGGTTTTGTTTTAGGCTGCTGTCAGATCATTTATAAAAAAAAGAAAACCCTGTGGACTTTTTGATCACTATAGGGCAATGTTTTTATGAGCGAGCCCCTGATTAGTTTGTATCTCGCAGGCACGCACACCCTGAAAGTTTCAGGCTATTCCACTGATCTACAGTTAGTGGTAGAAACATGCCAAGAAATGTACCAACGAAAGGCAGGGAAGAGGAGAACTGGTAACAGGCAAACATGGGTGGAAACAATGCAGGTTCCAAATTACTGACACAAACAGAGATGTATTTTCATCGTTAGGCATGCAGTTGGAAGTAATGTTGAAAGATAACATTGGCCTACTTTAGCCCAATTCTTGGACAATCTTTACTATAATTTGCATATTCATGAAGGCAAAAGCTAACAAAGGAATGGATTATACGGTTTCAAATATCCTGTATGTGTGTATGCACTGCTCCCAAGTACCATGAATCAGTATGAAAATGTACTCATATTTCAGATAGTTCAAAATGATTGCGTTATTGTTAGAATTGTGTATCAACTTGTGGGAATTGGTCCATAGTGTTAAAATACATGCATGTTATTATAGTGCCAAATAAAATACCAAACATTTACTTCCAAATGTTAACTGCTTTGACTTTCAAAACATTAATGACCTGCTAGGAAATGTAGGACCTTGAGGACTGTGAAGTGATTTACAACAGGCTGTTTCTTGATTATCGGAGCAAGTAATTCACATAAACTATGCTGGCTGTTTGTGATTCAAACAATAAAAGTCCCAAAACCTAAACCCCTCTTTTGAGAAACAATCATGCTGTAAGAATGACCCACTCCACTCACTCACTCACCCATGCTGTCCAATGTGGTTGACCTCTGAGACATTCTGTGTGGGACAGCCCATGAAGAAGAGCGGGACACAGAGGAGGGTGGACATGGTCAGCATGGCCACAGAGAAGCGCGGGATGGTCTTCAGAGAAAGACCCGCCCTCTTCATGATGATGCCTCCCATCAGCATCCCCACAGCTACTGCTGGCAGATTCACAGCACCTGGGAACCAGCGACAGCTTAGGGACCTCCACGTAAAGATGGAAATTATTGTCTGCTTAACCCTTGTGCCACACTAAGGACATTTTTTTGCATTTTAATTTAATTTTCTAATTTTGGAAGTTTAACCTCAGCGCCTATGATAAGTCTAGACCTTCAGACCCTTAAGGGTTATTTTTGATCCCACGGCCATTACAGTATAAAATCATGCGTTCCATTATATCAGGCTTATACCAGGTAGAGCCCTGGCTTTGAAGTTGTTATCATTGTTGTTATTTTCCACCAGATTGAGGCATTTTCTCACATTTACATGCCATTATCCTGGTTTCCTGCTCACAAAGCATGAACAGATATCATCAATGCTAATCATTGACATATTCTAGATTGTGAAAAAAGCATTTAGTATACAGAAAATAATTAGATTTGCATTTTTTATAAAAACAAACAGGAATATATAAACAAACAAAGGCATTTAAAAAATGTGTGAATATTTGGTAGTTATGAACAGGAATGATGTTAGTTAAAAGATTTAACAGTAAAAGTGGAAAATAATATGAACATATAATTGTATGGCCTCTAAGGACATCAGAGCAACTTTTTCCAAAAGGGATGCACAAGGGTTAATATGTCCAAAGGGTTTCCTGCACATGATATGCCATTTCACTTGTTTTCTGACACCCTGACACAAATGACAGACACAGTCTGTAAATACATGCAATGTTGCAAAGGAAACAAACCCAAATACAATTTTCATCTTGAAAATGTACTCTTTGGGAAGTGGACATAGTGCGAGAGCTCTGACTATTAAAGGATTTTAACAGATTGTGTCATTTCACTTCCAGAGTTCATAAAAATGGTTTAATGTAAACCATGCAGTACATATATTATGCAACAGCTGGCATTGATTGCAAGCACTGAAAGGGCAAACGTAATCTATTATAGTATCTTTTCCTGAAGTCCCATCTTTATGTTTGCACTCTACCTACCTACTAGCAGGCTGCTGTAGGAGGCTGACGCACTGTACTGTCGCTCCAGAAACTTGTTGAGGAACGTAGCGAGACCTGCGATCACTGAGGAGAAGCAGCACTGGGCCAGGACCAGCATTAGGAAGAGAGGGCTCAACAGGAGGTGGACAAACATCCTGGGAAACACTGACACCACACAATCACACACACACATACACACACTTCAGTAAAAACTCTTTTCCGTGACAGAACATGTCAACAATATAAAACTATGTTTGAGTCAGTTTGTGAATGTAGTCTTTATACAATAAACTTACTTTTCAGGAAATCAAGTAAAGAGCTATCTGGCTTTTTGAAGTCATCACTGATGTCAGTTTCACTTCCAATCACCTGGAAAATAACATACAGGATAAACTTTGTGTGAAGACCAAATATGTGCTGTGTAATGAATATAGGGGCATTTATGTAATACAGTTGTACCAATTAATAAAAGAAAACCGGACAGTGTGAAATGTGGAGGATCACTTGCAAAAATCACATTTTACTTATTCATCAGTTATAACCTCAAAAGTGTATTCTTACCTGCCTTTCCCCCACTGATGTACACCCACATTGTGATCAGATGACCTCTAGTAACCCTTTCTCAACACCGGCCGAAATGTTCCAAATGTTTTAAACCGATTTTAAAGTGGATATTAAGTAACACTCTTTACAACAACAACCAGGCAAAGTCCTGGACAAAGTTGGAAGAGACTAAATGTAGTTTCACAAAACACATTGGAGACAGAATCTGGCTTGTTCTTATCTATGACTCATGTGTTCTGCAGATTGTTTTTAAAAAAGGTCAAAAATAAAGTAAAAAACAGTTCTTGGAAATTAAAATGTGTTCAGCGACATGAAGTCAGTTATGTGGAGTTACATGAGCACTCTTGTTTTGGGCCTAGATGGTGGGTAAAAGTCAAATGTAATGTTGACATAATGCCAGTAGGTGTCAGTAAAACAGATAATGTATGGATTACTAAAGCGGCCTACTGGTGTCAGGGCCCCTCTGGCCTTAATCTACAAAATGTCACTCAAGAGACACATTCCAACCAGGAAGTGACTCAAAATGACCACAGAGACCAAACAAAACACCTGCAAAGAGACTCACAACTATGAAAAAGGGGCAAAATAATCACAAAAGACACACAAAACAATCAAACAAAAAACAAACCGACTACAAAAAAGGGGTAAACAACCCCCAGACACACAACTATAAAAAGACAGAAAATTATCACAAAGAGAAAAAAAACAACCACAAAGACACAAAAATTAACACAAGATAACTATAAATAGACACAAAACATTAAAAAGAGTCTTGCTCCTATGTGGCGAGACGGTGGGTCCATTTGAATAATTGTCTCAGAATACAGCCATGCCACAGATCCAGTACATTCAATGAACGTTTAGTCATAAAACAGGACGGCTTTGTTCTGAAAGATCTCTGAGTGAGACTTACATTATCTTCTGAAGGCATTTTACGAGGGAAGAAGAAGTAGGGGATGGAGGTGATAAACAGGCAGCCAGCGGTGATGAGCAGGCCCATCCACCAGGCCCCGACCCAGCGGGGATCAGTCTGTCTCAGCTCCAGTTCAGTTCCTGCACCAAACAGTAGTGAACACTAGTCAGCAGACGCAACAGTGAACAATCCTGCTGTAACCCATCTATAAAATAACTTTGGATGGATGGAACTTTTTATTACCAAAACCAGTTTTGTTCACGTCCACATAGATCCGCAGCGTGACTGAGCCCAGCAGGTATCCAATGGCAGGCCCAAATACAGAAACTGTAAACAGGATGGCTGTGAATGATAAAGAGGCTGTGAGACAGAGTTTCTGAAGTACTGCTGAGCGGTGTCATTTTCTTGCCAAAGTCAAGTTTCCATCTTTTTTTGTGTCTTTTTGTGTTCACGTGCCTTTATTCTTTGACAAACTAACATTTTGTGTGGGTCCATTTTGGCTTCTATGCATTAATATCCCTGAAAAAAACAAGGATCCACCTGCAAAGCACAACATCAGTGCTGCTCTGAATGTTTGAGATCCAATCAGGTTTAGTCTCGTTACTACGTTTCCTCACTGCTGTGACCGTGGATAAAGGGTCTGAAAACAAATCATGAAAAGCTGCAAAGATGTTATCAAAGCATTATGAATGACTAATACCAATGTCAGCTAAGGAGAGTCTTTTTTCAGTCATCTTGTTTGAACTTGGTAGCTGTGAGTTCAGGTTTCCAGCTGCTGAACATTTTAGTGATGTGATGCTAACTGTACCATGCTCCTTACTGAGGTCTGTTTAACGTGTGTAATGTAGTAGACAGGGATTGAAAGTGACTACATTCAGAGCTCAGACTCTCACATTGATCTAGCTTGTCCAAACAAAAAAGTGGATGTACATTTATGGGTAACAGATATAAGTGCAGCACTGAAAAGGAAAAGACAACAGCTGCAAACGAAAACAAATGTAGGACAAGGAGAGAAAACTTCATCAAATTAGTGGAGAGAAATTAAATGTTTTGAATGTTTTTACACTACAACATTGTGCACTGTCGTGAATTGCCAGTGAAACAATTTTCTTTTTCTTTTTCCTGTGTATTGTATTGAGTTTTAGTGGGAATAAGTTTTGTACTGTTCTGCATATTTGAAATAAAAAAAGAATTCTAAAAATAAAGTTTTGATGTGACCAAATTAAAAACTTGTTTCTGAGCTCAAACATTTTATATAACTTTCTTCACAAGTTAATGAACAAAATCATTGATTTCTGTTTTGCCTGAGCAGAAAGAACAGTAAAGTAAATAGAAATATATTTAGACTAGATTAAAGAGGTCAGATTTCTCTTTCATTTTGACTAAAAAAGAGCAAATTTGCTGCATATCAGTTTTGCTATCTGGGATGTGAAACCTTTGAACCTGGATACCTGGAAACCAATTCCAATTTGACAAAATACTGAGGTTACATTTCTGTGTATTAAAAAGCTTTTCAACATGCAGGCTTGCAGAATCACCCATGATAACACAGTGAACCTCAGATTGTGTTCTCTGTATCTAAACTAATCAATCTACCTCTGAACTACAGGCCATTCACCTATATATAGAGGAGAGTTGCCGGGTCCAGCAAAATCATCTATGTAGGAAATCCCAAAGGGCTGGATGGGCACGGAGCCCACGCCGAAGAGCAGCTGAGCGCTGGCCATAAGCAGCCACAGGTTGCTGGTGTCGGCCAGACGGCGGGTCTCGTCGCGGCCACAAGACTCCAGGTCACTTGAGTTCCTTTGCTGGTTGCAAATGTCATGGCGGTCTGGATCACAGTGGGGGAGAGAGGGAAGGAGAAGGGGGAATTAAAGTTAATGACAAGCCGGTGGATGCAGAACTCCTTTCATTTCCTAAAACTTCTACTTTGTCTGGGGGCAAAATTAAAGAGGAAAGAGGGAGATTGTTATTACAAATTAAATGCCCTCTAGGCTTTAGTCTAATTAACTTTCAGCGAGTGCATAAAACAGATTATAAATTTCCTTTTGATTTATGATGAGTTCAGCTGGAGAGCACCAGCAAGACTTTCTAAATATTGCTGCAGAGTACAGAAAGCCAAACAGCAAGTACTTGTTTGACTCCTGCTGAGTGCTATGGAGCCTTAGCTGAGAAGATGCCGCAGCTTTGTAGACGAACCCCTTAAGTAAAGTCTCATAAATTGCATTGATATATTTGTACATTCACGAGTCCCCTGCTCTGGACTGAGTCACGCTAGCTGTCACAGCGGTGCCAGTGGAGATATTCAACTTACTGTTTAGAACAGAGTCGTATTCGTAGGGCTGGGATACAAAGTGAGTTAAGGTCAGCATCATGGCGCTGACAGCCATCAGTAGTCCTCCGATTCCAATGAAGAGAGGACGGTGGACCCGATTTCCAAAGTAGCTCACAAACACGATCAGCACACTGTTACTGACCTAAAAGAGAGACACACACACACACACACATGCTTCACAGAGGAGCCAGACGGAGCATTTCCTCCCTTTTCAAACCAATCCTGTCACACTTAGTGCATTAAGTTGCAGGTCTCACAGTTTGCCAACATTACTAATGGACTCTCAAAACCAAATATGGAAGTGGCCAAGGTTGCACTGTAATCCAAAATGAGCAGGGTCTGCACACAAGCCAGAAATGTTCAAAATGAATGTTTAAGAAATATAGAATTCAATAATTTTCTCAAAATCTAATCAAATTTGTAAAAGACAAATATGCCTTTCTCAGAAATGTAAAGTGTGCAAGTAGACAAAATGTATAGTACTAATAATATATATATATATATAATAATAATGTCCTACTGAATAACATGTGACACTAATTTCATGTTTGTAAATGTAAATGCTTTATTTAGAATCTTAAATGTATGCGTGACAGATGGCAAGTTGTACGTTATTATCAGGCTAAGATGCATTAAACTTAAATCCCTATGAATAGGAAATAAACCCGCCTGTACCCATGCTGATTGGTTGTTGTGCGAGGGTGGTCCATTAGACCAGAGTGGATCTTAGATAAGACAAGATCAGAAGAAAAAAAAAGCTGAGAATAAGATCTCTTAAATCACAGGAGAAGCCCAAGTGCAGTCTGTCAAGATCCAAGCTGCAACATAAATAAAATAAATAAATAAAAAGTTGAAAATCTAAACAAAGTGATTTAATTCAGGACTGGTCATAACTACTGGAAACCTGAAAACACATTTATCCATGTGATGTATTGCATCTTATCATTTCCTCGACCCCACGTAAGCGTAATAAAACTGTTCCAAAATACTTGAGTGTGGCTTGAATCCAGGAAGTGTGATTGTGATATGTTGCATGTTCTCCAGTTCCTCCTTTGTCATCGGTATCCTTGAAATAAAGTGATCAGACCTCAGGCTGTGTGACGGTGTTATTGTTGGCTCCTACCTCGTGGAGAGAGGAAATGGTTCCTGAGGAGTAGCTGCTGAGGCCGTAGCGTCTCTCGATTGTGCTGATGGTGCTCTTGAAGCAGGCGCTGTACAGCAGCTGAGACAACTGCAGGAGGCTGTGGCACAGGACAAACATCTAGGACAGACGGACATTACAGGAGGCTTGAGTCTCGAAAACAGGTTGTAGTCATACAATAAATGTCTACTGTCTTTTGTGCCATTTTCAGCTGCAAGAGACACTTTACTGCACTCTCATAGAGGCAGAAGAAACTCAACATTTTAAACATTGGCCCTGTTGACACCTGGCATTAACAGGCGTGAGACACATCGCCTCCAGTTGATTGCATGATTTTGCCTCTTTGACTTTTTCTTCACATTCAGAGATCAACTGGACGTGCTCCCAGTGATCTGGAAGAGCCGTTCTGTGCCTGTGTGTCAGGAGGCACACACACGGAGACACAGACACACACACACACACACACACACAGACACACACACACAGACACACACACACTTGCTTGGGGGGGTCATAAACACATGAATGATGCTGAAGATATGAGCTGAGGAGTGAATTTGTTAAGAAAACAGTGATAAATCCAAGCTCTCAGTTTGTTTACCTGGCTGCCAGGTTAGCCGGGGGAGAATAAACTTTGTGTTTGACTCCGAACAGTTAATGCTCCCATTAAAGTTTGGCTGTAGATGTTTTTACACTGTTGCTAATATCTCCTCATATTTTCCTCACTTTGCATCAAATAGATCCATTTGCTCAGGCATGCAAAGAGCCTCTTTGTTTTTTTTATTTATATTCAAACAAAAAGTTTTGGTGCACAAGTGTTTCTTTAACCACGACTTCAGGTCAATTTAAAGTCGGATTTATGTTTTTATTGCAGATAGGGCTTGATGTAAAAACATGTTTCAGAGACAATTCTCTGAATAGTTGGCTTTAACATTGGAAACACATAATCCATTAAAGTGCAAAACTTCACCATTAGTTTGAGAAACTGCAAAAACAGTTTTCTCGCTCCCAATCAATATTAATGGTAGAACACAGCCGGACGATTTTTCTTGATGAAGGGATATTGGAAAGTGTTGAAACTTTGAGATAATAGTCATTGAGTATTTAAAATGCTGGAAAGAGACAGCAGCAATACAACTGGTGCTGAATGCTTCAGTGAGTCAACACCGTGTCACACTGTGAAGACGCAGGGTTTAATATTTATCCACACTGTTAATACAAGTGATTTAAAAGGCTATTTGATGTTCAGGAACAGAAACGTTGTTATGCAGAGCTGGATCCTCCTCGGATAATGTACTTATTTATCTTTTTTGAACACTCTCAGCTCCCTCTGTCTGGATGCTATTGTCCCAGCCTTCAAGCCTGCTGCGAGGGGAAGAATTGAGGGAAGTTCACACTTGAATTTCAAACGCTTTGATTTCAGGGACACGTGTTGTAGCTGTGACGCTGGACATAAATATTTTTGCTACGACAAATGCCTGACCTACTTGGTAAAAATTAAATTAAATAAAAAGGGAAAAGTTAGGTGTTTGCATTCTCCCAGGACACTTGAAAGAAACTAAAGCCACATCACCTCCCTTCATTGTGAAACAAACATAAAAAGGTTTTGCTACACAATAGCATCATGAACAAAAGGAGCATTTTAAAGAAATAGTTAAATATTCCTGGAAAATATGCTTATTCAATTTCTTGCATAGAATTGGACAACAAGAATAAAACAGCAAGCAGACTGGAAACATCTAGCGTGGCTATAAATCTGAAGGTAGGAAATCCAATGTACAAGCACCTCTAATGCAAGCTCACTAATACTAGCCTTATACTGAACGGACAAATATATAAATATATATATAGCCAGGTTTCAATTAAAATGTATCGCAAATTGTAACCAAACTTTCTATCCAATCCTGTAAAGCGCAATTATTAGGCGTTGGCTCATGGGGATGAGGAGTAGCTGGCTCCAATTGTCCACTCGGAAAACCATTATACCATTGCAGAAGAACAAGAAGACGTAATTAAAGAGTCCAACATCAAAAAAGGTGGACAACTTTGTAGAAAACTCAATGGAAATAGGACATTGTATTGGTTTTTAATGCATCAGAGGAAGGTTACATCAGATCTGCGTGGAGCGGCTTTAATCAGCGGAGCAGCAGCTTCAGTGGACGTTGTAGGCACATGCAAAAAGCATATAAAAACCAGTGGCTTGAAAATGCATCTTATGAGAGTGCTATCAAACTTCTTACCTAACACTCAGCAAGAAAGTGAAAAGGTGTATTCCCCAAAATGCTCAACTACCGCTTGAACTCTACGACACAGTCCCAAGCGTGATACACGTGCACTGAGGTGAGGAGTAAAGCAAACTGAATCTTTCTTATCCCATTGTTCGGGATGTAAACATTGTGTGCCCCTGAGCAGAAACTTGGCTCGGATGTTGGCAGAGGCATCCATAAAAGAGAATGTGATGGTGTAACCCGGGCGCACACTGGGTGTAGCCTACAGCAGATAAGTACAACGCTGTTGAAAAAAACAAACAGAATGTCCTGATGAAACTGAGCAAATACTGTACGGTGTACGGCTTGTACTGGTGTCAAGAAAAGACGGATGAATATGATCGCTCCCTGTGAAACTGTTGTTTACAGGCTAGCCCTGGAGCGATTGGGTTTCATGTGAAAAGCAACTTGGACAATTTCCTAATATTTCGTTGCAACTGCTTGACAGGAGGTCAACAGTAATCAAGAGTTCTGGCGTTAAAGTTTTACAATTTAAAAGCTCTGCTTCCACTTCTCACCGCTGTAGGAATGACTCCCAGAAATTGCATGCTGACACATTACCTGCTGCTTGGTCTGCTTTGATTCAGAACTACTCCCATTATGTAAATATACCGTTATATAGCTTTGAACTTCAGGTTCATTCATACTGTGCAGGAATGGTGAAAGTTCACTGTGAAGTCTCAATTCGACTGATGTGATCATGTCTGTTTCACCGTCCTCCACCCTCTTTATATTTGTACAACTTGGTTTCAATAGAGCGGGGGCTTTAAAGTGAAGACTTAAATTGATAAACAGGAGAAGAGTTGCAGTAGCTGGACACACAGCAGTCTGTGAGAATTCTTGAGGTAAACACTAAACATTATTCAGAGAAACCTTTACCTTCTGGAAATGTAAAAGTTGCTCAAGTGGTCTCCTCCAAACTTTCAGAGCACAGGTGTATTAGTCAGGCTTCATTCACACAACACCAATGAAGAAGACATGTCATTTCTCGCCAAGTATGCTGCAACGTGGGGTTTTGCGTCATTATTACTCACAGCTCTGGAACAAACCATTTCTCTTCCATTATTGCCATGCAGTGAAGTACAAGTGGTCCTTTTGTCACTCAGTAGGTGACATTTAGGCCACGAGTCAGTGTTCAGTGAAACTTTTAGTATTGGAGCCAGAGGTGCACTGGGTACAGCTGCCAAACACATAAAACCCTTTGTCAAAACTGACTCACCGATGTATTTAATGACAGAAACACAAAACTGTCAACATTTATCTTCATCAAAGTCTATCTGAAGCACAGTGACATTTCTATGGAGGCGCAAAGTGTAGTCGACCTAGCGATTGACAGAAAATGTGTTCTTTTCTTCTGATAACTTATTAAGGCATTTGTCAAGCAAAAACATTCTGTGGTTCAAGGCTCTCAAGTGTGAGAAATTGCTGCTTTTCTTGTTCCTACATTACCGTAAATGTTATAGTCGGGGTTTTTGGATCATTTCACATTGGGCTCTAAAATATTAATGCTAATTTTACAGCAATTTCTGATGTTTTTCTGACGAACATCATGAAGATAATCGGCAGATTACAAGTGATTGTGAAAAGAATCAAGTTAGCAGTTGCAGAACTAGAATTTTCCTTTTGGTTCATTTTTCATAAATATAATTTGGCATTAGCCTGTAAAACACTTTATAACACAACAATTACAAAGTAATTAAACCACATTTTATTCCTGTAGAGGTTTGAGATTTGAGGTAATAGAAATATATTTTCTCCCAGAAAGTAAAGAGAAAACCTTTTCTTTCAAGTTATGTCAACTCAAGTTTTTGCACTATCGACAACTGAAATAAAAATATTTTTTTTGAGGTTTGAGGCACAACACTGTCATTATGAGAACTTGTTCATCTAAAAGGGGAGGCTCGGTTTACTCAACACTACACAGGAGACACAATGCTCAGGTTTTCTGCAGTAAAAATTACAATGAAACCACTAGTCTTTTTGTTTCTTCAGTATAATAATAATAATAATAATAATAATAATAATAATAATAATAATAATCATTATTATCATCATAATCATCATCATCAGTGTAACGTTATGTAATCTTCTAAAAGTAAATCTAGCTCATGATTACATAAACAATGAGGGAACAAGTGCTGCAGGTTAAAACAAGACATTTCATAGTAGTTATGCAGCCTGCTCGCCGTGTGCAGCTGCACTGGTGCCTACCTTTATGTTGCAGCAGAGCGTCCTCGGTTTCTTCATGTTTTTGGAGGAAAGTATGTCCATTAGTTCGGCTCGTGTGTTTTCTCACGCGCTCCACTGAGCTCGAAGAGTAGTTCGCAGCCTCTCGAGTCTTGTGTCAGAGGTTGTCTTTGTTTTCCCCCCGGTGAGCTGGACTGCTTTTTTATGACCGCCGGTGATGTAATTGGACTCAGCCCACAGCTCCACGCGCAAATGTTTTGAAAGTTGTGAATTGGGAACAGACAGCCCCCGCGCTGATTGGCTGAATCACGTACGCGCGAGCCTGTGCAACACTCACCTGTGACAGCAATGACTAAGCATGATATAAAAAAAATACATTGCCATTCAGGAAACATCGTTTTTAATATGAAGTGAGAAGCATCGTTTTAGTGAACCCCTGCTTTGTTCTTATGCTTCATTGATTGTGGTATGCGGCACGCTAATGAGTAGTGGGCCTAACGAGAGTCCACTGAGTGAACTCTTCAGTGTCAGAGTAGCTAAAGCTGCAGTATTTCTCTACATAATGTGTTAACTTATTCCAGGTGAGCGGGTGACTTCTTTTTTTCTTTTTACTAATCTTTGAACGTACATTTTATGGAAGCCCATTTCCGCCAATGAGATGGGGGATAAAAGATCCTGTAAGTCGTCATAATGAGAAACTTTCTCGAATATCTCAAAAATAATGAATTCGTATCTAACTCATTATTTTAAGTTACCAAGTCATTAGTTTGAGACATGAGGTCATCATTTTGAGAAACTGAGTCTTTATTTTGAGATACGGTTTGGATATAAGTCATTATTTTGCAATACTAAATCATTATTTTGAGAGTATATTATTTTAATATACAAAGTAAGATGAAATATTAATAAGTTCTAATCTTATTTCTTTCTTTTACGGGCAGAATTTGGCTTCCATACTGATGATCTTAAAGACAAAACCTTTAACCTGCTAAAGGCGATCGGCTGCGGCAATGTGTGGATATATGGGTAGCACAGCCAATAACAGTTTTCATGAATACTGAATATTTATTTATTTATTAGGTTTGTTGGCCTCCAAGTGGTTGAATTTAAACATATTAGGTAAACACTACTGGTAGTATGCAACAAGTTTTTCAGAGCAGACGCTCTGACTCGTCATAGCAGAAAAAGGGTGTCGCTAATAACACTGATGATGTTCTGTTGAAGTGTCCCATTAAACGATGACGGTGCGACAGTGAGTCAGCATGAACAATGACGGGCCCTGAAACTGAAACAGCTCAATGGAATTCAGCCATCATTAATGTCATTATTTACACCTGTACTTTTCCTGTGCTGACATGTCGAAATGTCTTCTATGAAAAAAACAAATGAAATACCCGCTCTGAAGGTTTTTAAATCGTAGTGGACTAAACACCCCCAGGATGATAATACCCCCAAAATTCCCAGAAAGAATATTGTAAATATGAAAAGTTATGAAGCTGAAGAAGTAATAAAAGTTCCATATTGCTATGCTTCACACTTTTCTGATGTAATATATGAAATGATCAAAGATGGTGTCGTGTGGTCTGGATTTGAAGCAGTATTTGCTCAGTTCCTTAAACAAGATGCTGCGTCCGTTTGACGCACTCTCAAGGCTTGGCCCTCGGCCTGTTCGTTTATTGTGTGAACAATAGCAATATATCTTTATTGTACTTCCTTGACACAGACATTGAACAGTCATAAATATGCTAAAAATTATATACAGAAAACTTTGTAAAACTTTCAAGCAAAATGAATCAAGTGATTAAGAAAGAATGTGATACTTGAGTTTAACTATTCTAATCCCACTTGTAATAGTGGCTGCTGTATTATCCTAATCAATTATTCAGGATTATAGCAGCTATTATAATGCACTGTGCCAGTAACTATAATACAATGTTGATAAAGGTTTTATGAAATGTTGCCAAAGAATAAATACTCCTTCAATATAATTCACGAGCAGCTCAATAAAATGTTTTTCTAAGCAACACGGATATGAGGGTTGACCTTTGGTCGGACAATTGATTGATTTCCAAGTGTCCGAGTACAGTATAGGGACATTATGGCTCAACCAATCAAAGATGAGAACAAGAAGAGACCCTTTCAGAGTTGTATCACAAATAAATTGAAGGGAATCGACAAAAGAACAGCAACACCGAAGAAAATGTATTTAAACTTTGAGTAAAGTGAACGACTATAACAAAGGCAGATCTAAAGGTGAGTCATACGAGGCTGAATGCAGGCTGGAAGCTGTGAAGGAGGAATAAAATCCAAAACCCCCCTCAAACCTGGTGATGTACTGGCTTTTACGTTGCAGACTTTGTCCAAATAACTCAGCAAAACCACCCAGTATTGTGACAACAGTCTGGTAACGACAATGTCCACTTACTCAACTTGTCTTGCGGCTGCATTGCATTATTGTCTATTACTTTGACTGTGAGGAAAAAGTAGAACTGTGCAGAACGGACACAGGCTTTGTGACTAACTCAAAGCCGAGAATGATTGATATTTTGAAAGGATGACGTCTTCAAAGGCTGCTGTGCGGAAATCTCACATCAGTGACTGTTTAGCTGGTTATCTAAAGAAATGAGAAGAACACTGCACCGCCAGAAACAACAAAACGTATCAAATTGAGGCATGAAATTAAAGTGACATTTAGAGACATTTGTTCGCTTAGAAATGATTTAACTACATATGCTTTAGGGGTTTTAGGTGAAATTCACTCATCAGGTTGACATGTATGAGTAAAGAAAATATTGTCTTTGAACATTGCTGGCTTTAATTTAAACAAAACATTTTTGTTGAGAGGTGGGGTTGTATGAAGTACGTATCCATAGTCAATGTACTAACTGAAACTGTTATCTATGCTCTTTTCAAAGCCACCAGACTCCTTTGACAAAAGCAGTAATTTTACTGAATTTTCCACTCAAGTCTTTGCAGCAGACGCGAGATGCCACAAATATAACTGCTTGCATGAAAGGACGAGGCCTTGTAAAGAGGGGGATTTGAGGATTTTGCACAAAATTAGATTTAGCATAACTTTCCATTACAACATTATGAAGTGCAGTGTTCATGTGACATCAACTTCAGCCTAAATCTAAAGAAGCAAAACAAAAGCGACTTCAATAAAAAGTAAGGAAATGAATGCAAGAGAATGTTCTTAAAATACAAACACATGGATGCTTATCTGGTAACACAGCTACTTGGGTATCAATAGTTGAACCTTTACTCATTTGGCTCTTTTTTCCCCGATCAAAACAAAGGCAACACTGTGGTTTGAAGCTTTGCAGGCTAAACAGAAAAACATTCTTGTACCAAAACACTGCTTCAATTGCGGCTTTTGTGGTACAAAACAAACATGAATGTGGTCTCAGGTGTTCTCCCTAAAACAATCAGAGCTATTGTGCTCAGCGAGTGAGCGAAACAGACACACCGCATGCTTTTGATGTGAAAAAATAAATAAAGTAGACATTCTATATTTAAAAAGATCCCATTTAATTTGTGGATATGAAATCGGGAAGCAGTTTAAAACCTTAATTCAACATGCAGTGACCATAAAAACACATCACAAAGATGTAAAAGGTGTAAGAATAAGATTAGACCAAGCTGGTAGGCAGTTTGTGTGTGTTCACAGTCATTATTAGTGTTCTAGTTACTGACAAAGAAAAAGACAAATTAATCCTGTGAAGGGCTGTGTTCTGACGCAGAACAGTCAAGCTTATAAAATAGAGACGTAAAGATAATTTTGTTTGGAGGTTGTGATAGTGGGAAAATATTTTTACAAAAGAGGAAGAAGGTGGTGTCATTCAAATAATAATAGTGTCCAAAATTCACTCTGGATGTTGTTTTTAAAAAAGTCCTTTATGTAGCTTTGCTGATCTTGTACAAGCTGTGGTGTCCATGTCGATCCACGAAGAAAAGTTTCTTTAGTGTCATCAGTGTACCCTTCGTAAAGAAATCCTCTCAACACAAATGTGATTTCCAAGAGGCCAAAGCTCACCATTAGCAGAGTGAAGCAGCATGTTTGAGAGTATGGTTACATATAAAAACGAAGCCCTTAAGCCTACTTTGGTACCTAAAATCATTCTCATCCACAACACATCTACACTGTTTCACTAAGTTACAAAACTGTAGAAAATAAAAAATACTGTCTTTAAAACCAGGTTGTCAGAGGCGTAAATTGTTCTTTAAAAAATGTGTCCGATGGCACGTAAATGTCCAGGAATGCAAGGGAAGAGCATCGTAATTGCCATTTCTAGACGCTTTCAAAGCAAACAATATTTAACAAAGAATCCTTTTACTTTGCTATGCTGTAAGAAGGTAATTCAACTATATAAAAACTCCAAAAAGAACTGTACAAAATACAAGCATCAGGCTTAAGTCTGCTCTTTGATCGGATAAGGCACATTTTCATATTTCATGTATTCCTTATGAATAGTGTCCACCAGCCTTTAGTGTTGCGGTTTGTGGTAAAAAAAAAGAAGAAAGGAAGAAGCTTGTTTTTAGTTGTTGTTTTTTTTACACGTAGGCGCCCAACGCTGCGTGGAACTCTGTGAGACACTGAACAAGCTGCTGAAACTTGGGCCTCTCCTCTGGATCCAGGGCCCAGCAACAAGCCATCACTGCAAACCTGAAACACAGAGGGAAGCAAAGAATCAAAAGGTCTGTCCACGAGCAATGTGTGTGTGTGTGTGTGTGTGTGTGTGTGTGTGTGTGTGTGTGTGTGTGTGTGTGTGTGTGTGTGTGTGTGTGTGTGTGTGTGTGTGTGAGAGAGACAGGGGGGATAGTCGTCAAACTCTGGGTAGTATCCTTAAATGGTACCCACACTTAAACCTACAAGAAACAGGAGTTGCCTGTACAGCACTGATATGAATTAATCAACGCATGCCCTTAAATGTTTTGATTTTGCAACCTCTAATATTATGGAAAAGGAAGCGGTCACCTCACCACCATTGTATTTAGAAGGTAACGGGGTTAAGTTATTTAACAGATTTCAGGCGATTGTCCCCGGGGGTCTTTGTGGATATTCAAAACTATTCAACAGTTTTTTACGGGAGCAAAAAAACATTTTGAAGCCATCAAAACAAAAAAGGTGGGCACAAAGCATATATGATGGATTTGGTGTCTCTGGAGCTCAGAAATGAACAGACACCATCAGCATGAAGGTGGAACGAAACGGCAGGTCTACAAAAGGCCAAGCGGGAGCATATATATAAAGAAAACTATATAATGAACCATGTGTCCCAGAGTTCTGTTTAAATTAATGACATTTCTGAACACATATTGATAAAATGTCAAAATGATATGTATGATTTATAATTAATAACCATAATTAACTAGAGACCTTCTTGCAATGGGTACAACGTCGGCCGTGAGGCCTAATCGGGCCAGGGGCGTAAAGTGGAGAGGGGGGCAAATGGCCCAGTTTCCCCACTTCTGCCCCACTTGATCGGACCACGCCCATTTTAGTACTCTACCTTTATTTTGATCTCAACTACACATCTGTAAAGTTTCGTGACTACTTTATGCACAGTTGTGATGCTATCACCGTGACAAATTGTACCACGGACAGACACCTAATATAAACACCTGGCAAATGATGCAAAACCAGCGTCATTTATAAAGTTAAGGCTGTCAGTGTTCAGAATGACACACAACATCTCTATGTTGCCACTTCCACCCAAAGCTTAAACTCTCAATCAGTCAATCATGCATCCCAAACTAATCCACCCAGGTGGTCCGTCACTGCAGTCCTGCTCTGAGCCAGGAAAACCCCGTTATTATCCAGCAGTGAAACGGTGACAGACAGCTTTGTTGCAAACTTGATATTGAGAAATGAATCTGTAAATAATAATGCTGTGGTGGGAGAATGACGCCTGTGGCACAGGCTGCTCCTTCTTCCTAACAGTCGCAGGATGTTGCTAAGCTTAACATCTACCAACACTGGTGACTGCTGAACATCTCAATTTGATTCAGCTCCCGTTTTACACACACCAAGTGTCAGCACACTTCATTTTGTGAAGGTCTGCAATAACATGCTTCACTGCAGAGGTCTGCAAACTGATTATAGCTAACAACGATTACAAGAACATTTGTTACTATAGGAACTCGTAGTATAATTGCAGATGAGGATTGACTCCTTATTAGGACATTTAATAATAGAAACAATTTCAGAATTTGGAGGCGGGCCATCTTTTCTCAACAAATGTTCTACAGAATGTCAAAAAGATCATTTTGTCTCAAAAAGGACACAATGACTTCTTCCAACTGCTTGTTTTGTACATTTCAAATCTTTGTTTTTCAGCGACCAATTCATTGGAAAAAGAAAATGTAGTGTGTGTGTGTGTGTGTGTGTGTGTGTGTGTGTGTGTGTGTGTGTGTTCTGTAAATCAACCTACAGTTCATCTGGACAGTTGATTGGTTGTGCTATTCTGTACCCATCCTTCAGGTAGGCCGACATCTCAAAGGGGTCGATGTCGACGTACGGGGTCTGACCCAGGGTCATCAGCTCCCACAGAGTCACTCCGAAGGCCCACTGTGAACACACAAACACGCGTTTAACACGGAGGCCCATACTGATTATAAACATGATCAACACAAGCTGTTGTCTCTAATGTGTTATCATCAAACAGGATAAACAAAACCACCATTTCTATTCAGGGTGCGGAAAGCCTGTGGTGCCAACTTGAATTTAAATACAAAAATGTTCCACGGGAACAATGCAAGGAAATTATGTTGAAAAATTTAAACGGAATATAAATCATTGCTGACATTTTTTGTTGAGAGACTGAAAGTAAACAGTAGAGTGGCCGTTGTGTGTTTTCGGAAGATTGAGGGTTCAAGGACCGTGTCAGCGAGGGCCCACCCTGCATGTGTTCACGCTGACCTCCCTGGAGGAAAAGAAGAAATTCCATATTTGGGTTTCTCTTATTATTAACCCATAACTAAGGTCACTCTGAAGTGAAGGTTATAAATAAATAAGATCTAGAGTAGCTGTTGACAATGTACTTGTGTTTAGGAATTTTGGGAGTCAAGCTAATCCTTATCTAAAATAAAACTGGGCAGCTCTTGCTAACCTGACAGTGACTTATGAACATGATATCATCACAAAACAGCAGCTTTGTGTTGTGTTAGTATATCATAACCTATAATAGGGTGACACTAAGCCTTAAAAGGAAGTGAAGGGAGTGATTGAGGACACGGGGCACAGTGATGGGAAGGTTGCTTAGAGGAAAAGCATGATGTACAGTAACCCATCCTGTTCCCACATCAGTGCCAACGCCAACATTTCCAACAAGGCCTAAACATACTGACACTGACACAAGGGTAAGGGAGCATTTATGTGCGTAACACTGGCATGTGTGATGCTCTTATGATGCTACACAGCTCCAGATACTTGTCTGGACTTCCCCTAAAGCTTAGTTGGTTGATAATGCCAGGCGTCTGTTAGCTGTAAGTGTAAGGGAGGGGGGTGATTACTATGAAGCGGTGTGACCATAAGAGGAATGCAGCGGGGTGGGGGCACGTCTGGCTGGTGTCTGAGCTGTATCTCTAAGGATCTGTTGAGCTTCCCGACTATCTCCGCCGCACCCACTCTGCTATCCTGAGACAGGAAAGAGGCATGGTACACCACCTCCCTTCCCTTTGACACCTTTACCAAGCGTCTAAGAATGGATTGGATACAATTGATGCCATTCCCTGCATCACCCTCTCTGAATCATGTCCCAGGAAATGTTTTTTTCAAATTTTATATACAGATTAAGGAAAGCCCCCCCCCCCAGCCTTCACCTACAAAATTTCACTCAAAGAGACACCTACCACTACCCACCAGGAAAAAACACAAAAGAAACACAAAGAAACACAAAGAAACACAAAGCGACTACAAAGCTATACACATCAACTGCAAAGAGACACAAAATACATAAAATGAACAAATTGACCACAAAGATGTTTAGCGACTACATTGAGACAAAACATCAACAACAAAAAGAGGGAAAACCATCACAACGTGTGTCTTGCTCCTATGTAGGAGAGGTGGTGGGGCCTTTTGCATGTCGGTGCCCAGGGGCCCATTGTCTCATAATCCCCCCTTGTCCACAGATGTAGGGTTGCAAATTAAAGCAGCAGGAAGTAAACTGTATATATCTGGTACTGCAGTTCTTACCACGTCACTTGCACTAGAGAAGTCGTTGTTGAGCAAGCTTTCCAGGGCCATCCAGCGGACCGGCCTGTTCTCATTATCCCCCAGACAGTGGTAATCCATGGGAAATAGGTCCCGGGCAAGGGCATTGTCTGTTATCTTCACCTGCATGTTGTCGTCAATGCTGTGGGGTAGGGGGGGACAGAGAAAAGTTGGCGTCTTTTTTTATTTTTTTTATTACATTCCAAAATAAATCACCTGAAAGCTAAAGGGAAGAACTGAGGACAGCTTTGAGCCGGGTCAGGGACACTTACACGCAGTTCCTGGCAGCGAGGTCTTTGTGTATGACCTCCCTACGAGCCAGGTAACTCATTCCACATGCAATCTGGATGGCCATGTAAACCAAGTCTTGTTGAGAGATCGCCTGAAAGGAAATGAGAGAGAGACAATGTGCAGTTGAGAAGCAGCGACAGGAAAACTCAAAAAAAGGGAGGAAGTGGAGTCAGTAGCTGACGTGACTTTAATGTGCTAAAATTGGTCTTCTGTGTCAAATTGTTCTTATTTCATTTGAAGCGGAACACAGTGAAGTATGGGTCAAAGATGGGAGTTAGAAACACAAAGACTATTTCAGTCTTTAAATGCAAGCTGAAAAGGGAAAAATACAACTTGTTTAAACTAACACTGGTGCCGAATGTATTTAGCCACAGGCATGGCTTAAGGATGGCAATGTCGGTCTGTCGCTCCTCCGGCACCGTCAGCTGGTTGACGCTTTTGGCTTTTTAGTGAAATATCTTGACAATTATTTGATGGATTGCATGACTTGGAAAAATATTTACTGTACCAAAAATACTTTTCCTCTAGAGCCATGAGTGAAATGTCACAATAACAGATTGCCATAAAATTAGGATCATGGACATCCATGTTGCTCACAGGATGAACTGTAACAACTTTGGCGATCTTTTAACTTTTCCTGTAGCGCCATCATTGGCTGCTTTGCGCTTAGTGCTAACTAGCTTATATTAGCATGCTAAACTTGAGATGGTGCACATGGTAAACATTACACCTGCATCGTCATTGTGTCGTTGTTTGCATGTTGATGTTAGCATTTAGCTCAATGCCCTGCTGTGGATAAGTACAACCTCACAGAGCTGCTAGCATGGCTCTAGACTGGCAGCTCCTATGATGTATGTAAACATCCTGTATACAATCTTGCATTGATCCAGAAGAAATATATATTTTGTGTGTTGTAAGTTGTTTTTCTGTAGCCGATCCAGTTCACTCAGCTGCCCAATCCATGCCTCAGACACACACAGCAGAAATATCTGGGCTGTTTTAATCTGATCTGGCAGTGGACCGTTTATTAATCCCAAAACACAGGAAAACTAAGTGAACAGAGATAAGAACATTTTAAGTCAACAACTCCAGCTAGTTGTGGAGCTGGTACCAGACAGCTCAGCCAGGCTCTCTGTGTCCAACATGGAGAGCAACTTTAACAGCTGGGTTGTCAGTGGAAAAGCTTTTTTCTCACCGTTCTACTTTCCAAACCAGATGTTCACTTTCAAAATGAATGCCACACTATAGTATTGTGCTGCCTCAGTACTTTCCCGAGAGCTTTATATCCTCTGTACTGATGCATTTCTGATTTATAGCTCCATGTTTATTGCACCGGTACAACTTAATGACTATGTCTTTGTCTCCTACAACTGCCAAAAGGACTTAATGAGATTGATGAGAACGAAGGTGCTGATGTGTGACCTGAAACTTTACACAGCAGTTCTGATTAATGCAAATAGATGACAAGCTTCATCTTGTGATTGCAAAGTGTTTGCTACATCTGTATTTTGCAGCTGATTGATTGGTTGGTTGGATCTGTGCTGTGGCTTTGCCAAGCGCATCAAAGACTCCCTGGGGTTAACCTGTACAAAAGCCTGATTGTCTTTACATAGCGTATTAAAATCTCCGCCCTAAGCACCGGCTTCATGACTATATCAACAGTCCTCCTATCATCAGGGTAAACAGTAGTTACTGGAAGGTGTTACTTTGTGTTGATTGCTGCAAACACACAAAAAGTTCTTTAAGGAAAGAATCATCATTCTTTTCATTTGTGGAGTTTCATTTTAATAGCTTAATAAATGTCTTCTTACATTGAGGTATTTATCTTAATGGTTTTAATAAGTGATTCATGTTTAATGATTCACCAAATGTTGAAGCCTCACCTGTGGGTTGTTAGCCTCAGCTAGCTTGCATTGTCGCAGGAACAGTTTGAGATTCCCCCAAGCCATGAAAGGCAACAGCACCATGGGCTTCTCTCCGTCCTCCGTACACACATTGCTTATGGGCAACAGATTTCTAAAGGTGGAGAGGAACAGGAACAATGTGCAATACATACAGTTAATGTAAATGTGTAGAATTTAGCTGCACGTCTAAGGGATTATTGGATGATGGACGTACACGTTAGCGAGGGGGATTATCCAAACCATTGCCAAACTGTGGAAGAGGAAGTCTCAGCAAGAATCAACCTCCTGATCTCAAACAGAAGAGGAAGGAGCGGGCCGATAAGACGACAACCCCGTCTGTCCTCAGCTAATCTCTCATACTACTGGACCCATCTGCCTAATATTTGTGTGCTCATATACGACTGTATGCTCAAGAACCTATCAAGGTTGCGGGAGTAACCATTTTTGAAAAACCCTAACCTTTTATTGACTGTTTAGTGACCTTTTCTAGTTTTAAACTAACTTCAATGTATTCACAGTATGACCCTATTACCAAAACAGATTATAAAAGGTCACGCTAGAACAAGCTGGTGAGCCATTTGTGCGTGTTACATTTATGAGGGGAAACTTGTTTTGTTTCCTTACAGTGTGTGCTTTCTGTGTAAACATGTGGTGTTCTTTCATCAGCGTTCAAAGCATTTAAAGGACGACAGGAACTGCTGTGACGGAATACAGTGTTGGGTTAGCCTTACTGCTACCTTAAGATCGGAAACTGCTGCAGAAGTGGACAACAGTGATTTAAAAAAATGACGGTCTAAGAGACACACCACATTGGGCTGTGTGGCGTTTTGGCATTTTTTCTTTTTAGTAATTTCTTTTATTTTCTTCTTAAAAATCTTTAGATATAAAATAAATGAAACAAATTCTGCAAGAAAAACAAGAATTTCCACTCACCTATGATGAAGTCCACGAAGCTTGCAACTTTCAGTCAACATCATGGTCACCTGCACCTCAGACGCATGATCTAAACAATTTTATCAGACACAAAATCAGAGAAAAGAAAGGGAGCAGAACTAGAGTGACCTGAGCAGTAGGAAAGTTCTTGAACATTTCTGAACTCTTGGACTCTTGGACTTGGTGTAGTGTTTGATTTTTTCTTTGTCTCCCAGCACAGATTCCACTGCCAACAATCATTTGCAGTAGGAAACTTGTGCCAAGCTCACTGAGGTCCAGTCTTTAATCTGTGTGTGCAGCTTTGCCATCGTCGGGTACTTATGGAAGCAGTATTGTTCTTTTCCCAAAAGGCGCGTGAGGAGGAAGTAAAGAGTTTAACAAAGCCAAGACTGGCAAGAGGATATTGTTCACTGAGTGGAATCCACCCCTCCCTGAGTAAACATGAGAATGGAGAGGTCAGAAGGCAACTGGCAGAGAAAGCTGACACATGCCGCTAACAAAGAACATTACCGTCCTACATAAGAGTATTTTCACTGGCATGCAAACCCTGCAGCATGAGTAAGAAATATAACTGATTAGCTTGTCAGATCTGTGTGCCTGTTTATTGGAGAGCTATGCGTCAGTCCAACAACCTTCGTCATTCGTCTTACATCTTTGGCATTACAATCCTGTCTTGGCATTTCAGGTGATCGCTTTCATAAGCAACACACTTCTTAGAAAAACCCATAGTGAGTTGCACTCTAATATGAGAGATGGGAAACTAGAAACACTATTTTCCTTTTGTTGACAACTGTGCATTACAGCCAGGATGGAGTGCATACCTTTCACTGTCTTCACAAAGACCTGCTTTTCCTTACTGGGGTCCTTTTCATCCAGCAGAACACCGTGGAAGATGCGGCCAAACGTGCCTGTCAAAGACAAACCACAAGGTTTTTTGGAGGAAAAGGGGCAGGAGAAACACAGCCGGAGGCACCACATTCAAAGATCAAAATGTCACCTCACTCACAGGTCGCCATGTCTGACTGAATTGTGGGAAGAGGTGGACAGGCTTCTGCTTAAAATGCTTTGTCTCTTAAAGGGATTAGGCAGCGTTGGCTTGTCTCACTGACAAGAGCCAAAACAAGAGCGATTCACAGGAACTGAGAGGACCTTTCATCACTTGGAACAATTCAGAAATACATACGATGTGGAAAGGCCAAGTGAGCGCGTTCATCATCTCCTTTGTATAAACTCTCACCCTGTTGCTCCGGGACTTCACTGAGGTAAAAGGCCTTTTAAGAACATAAACCATCAACATAAACTTTGAAAAGAAATCTGAGCCCGAAGGCTAACTGTGACTTGTGTTTCAACAGGAGAAGAGACGGAGCATAACAACAGGGTTAGTGTTTCACCGTCTCTCTCACTCCCCTAGCTTTCTCCGTCAAGCCTGTCTGGACCTGCAGGCTCCCAAAAACAGAACCTGAGTTCAACCACCTCGCAGACATGGTCTTGTCTGTCTTTATTTATCGGTTCTTCGTCTTTATCTCTTGTGTTTTTAACATTACTTTGTTATTTATGGCATTGTGAATGTAGGATTTGATGTATGTCAGGAAGTCTGATCGATACACAAGTTTGGATGCTGCCCTGTGTTTTTACTTGCAGATAGATATAGTTATAGCTACTTTGCAGGATTGGTTGAAATAGGACCTGATGTGTTAAAAACCCTAATAAGACATAAATCTAAAAAAGACTAACTAAAAACCCTTGTGGAATAAAGCAATATCAAAATAAAATCTTCCAACAGTTGCACAAGGCAAAAATGACGCGCGGTCCATGAATCATAAAGGCCTCAGCAGCTGTCCATTTAAAGACACGTTTGATCACCACACCCACACCATGTACAATTAGTCCAAATCTATAAAAGTCAGTCACATCTATAGCAAGTAAGATAAAGTACAATAATCTGTAAAGGAACAAAAGCTATAAAGCTGTTGAGCAACCCGACTGGAGGCCATGGCGAGTTGAAAGTACACATAGTGTTGACAGTTGTCTAAATGTCTTAAACAAGCAAAGTGCAGCCAAGTGAGAGCAGTGCTCGTGCTTTAGCCTCACAGAGCAGCTAAACACAGTACAGCTGAGGCTGTTGTGCCTGTATTTCGTAATAAAAATGTTACCACATTTTTTGTACCTACTGGTGTCCGTAGATAAAACAGTCAGAGGATCACCACAGTTATTGCAATTCATCCTGAGGGGAACATGAATGTCCTTCCAGTAGTCGACATAATTCAGTCTGGACCAAAGTGGTGGACCGACTAATCAACATCGACTTCCCTAGAGCCATGGCACCAGCAAAGAAATGTTTGAATATTTGAATAGTTACAGCTTTCGTTTGGTGAATAGAGGTAAATAGTACTGAATTAAAAATTAAAACGTTGTATTTTTTTTTACATTTGAACTATTGAGGTTTTCAACTGAATTATGATTATGACACTGAAAGTGATTAATCGGAATAAATAAGTTAGTCTGTTAACTTTCCTTGATGAATATAATTTGTCAGTGCGTTCATCTCTTGTGTGGCAAGCGGGAGTGAATTTTCTTTTTCTTTTCTTAAACCGCCTTGTAAGGCCAACAAATATAGATTGGAGCAGAATATTTCGTTAGATAAAAACATGTTGGGAATTTTGGAAATGATTCAATTATACTTTTTCAAAAGTAATATACTATAATAATGCAGGCTGCGCAGCATTCACATGTTGAATTAGATTTTGAATGTCAATGTTATGAATGAAGCATCAAACTATTCTGTACAGCCCTAATGGTAAACAGTAAAATGTAGGCTAAACTTATTTGAACAAAGAGTACTGCCCATGTTGTCATTCAATTTCTAGACAGAAACAATAACTATAAAGCATCAGAGGCCCTAAAGTGGCATTTAATAACAGAACATTCACACTTTTCACTTCCATTATGTGGACCCTATTACATCATTCACACACAGCCACATGAACCCCAGTGTGGGCAAATCTCCAGACAGTGGAGCACAGTCTTGTTCAGTGCCATCCCTCCATGACGATGCTGAATTGTCTCCAAAGTCTAAAGTGAGAAAGTCTCAAGGAGCCAAAAGCTGAAGCTCCAATAGTTGTTTATCTTTGATACAAAGCCAAACAAAGAGATTAAGAAACTTCACTGCTTAAGGCTTTCTGTCCATATGTAATATGTCTCAGTAAGAACAAACATTTGCTATTTTAGGTTCAAGGCAAGGTTATTTATTTATTTATTATTTATAACCTTTATTTTACCAGGATAGGTCTCATTGAGATTAAAAAAGATAATGTCAAGATATTTGAACTGAGATACAGATTCAATCTCAGAACCCTGTGAAGTGATGATAGGAGGGAGGTTCAAGTGTTTGGTTTTTGCTTTCGAGATCATCATGAGCTTCGTCTTTCCAGCATTTAAAACAAGTTTCAAATCACACAAGTTGTACATTGTACAATGTACAATGTTAAAAGCAGTCTGGAGCTGACAAAGAGCCTGATTTGGGGAGGACGCAGAGCAGTACATTACTGTGTCATCAGCATGAAAATGGAAATTTGCATTTAAAACATTGTGAGTAAGATTATTTATATAAATGATAAATAACAATGGTCCTACAACCGATCCCTGTGGCACACCCTTGGATACATTAAGAGAACTAGAAGTTATACCTTCTGCCCGCACACACTGATCAGCCTGATAAATAGTTTTCAAACCAACAGACAGCTTGATCTGAGAGACCTATACTGTAGTCTTTGTGACTCAAGGTTTCCCTGGGCATGCTCATAGATCACAGGATTCTATTTAGTTCTCTCCTCTCCTTTCCTCCGCACTGACTGTAGGTGTGTGTGCACGTCAGCTGCGAAGCCCCGCCCTTCGCAAAACGGAGCGAAGGACAGAATGTGAATGCGCAAAGTAGACAGTACAAACTGAAACGTGCACATAAATTAGATCAATAGCATAAGCGTGTAGTTTATTTAATGAAAGAGCACCTGGCAATGTGAAAAGTGATATATATATATATATATATATATATATATATATATATATATATATATATATATATATATATATATATATATATATATATATATATATATACATATACAGTATATCTCAAAAGTGAGTACACCCTTTAGCTTTTTGCAAATATTCTGTTATATCCTTTCAGGGGATAACATTATCCTACTGAAACTTTGATATAACTTAAAGTAGTCAGTGTGGTGCTTGAATAACAGTATAGATTTATTGTCCTTTGAAAATTACTCAGTACACAGCTGTTAATGTCTAAACAGCTGGCAACAAAAGTGAGTACACCCCATAGTGAACATGTCTAAATTGTGCCCAAAGTGTCAATATTTTGTGTGACCACCATTGTTATCTAGCACTGCTTTAACCCTCCTGGGCATGGAATTCACCAGAGCTGCACAGGTTGCTTCTGGAATCTTCTTCCACTCCTCCACGACGACATCACGGAGCGCACGGATGTTGGACACCTTGCACTCCTCCACCTTCCTCTTGAGGATGCCCCACATGTGCTCAATTGGGTTTAGGTCTGGAGACATACTTGGCCAGTCCATCACCTTAACCTTCAGCTTCTTCAGCAAGGCCGTTGTCATCTTGGAGGTGTGTTTAGGGTCATTATCATGTTGGAAAACTGCCCTACGGCCCAGTTTCCGAAGAGAGGGGATCATGCTCTGCTGCAGGATGTCACAGTATATATTGGAATTCATGTGTCCCTCAATGAAATGCAGCTCCCCAGTGCCGGCAGCACTCATGCAGCCCCAGACCATGATGCTGCCACCACCATGCTTGACTGTAGGCAAAACACATTTGTCTTGGTACTCCTCACCAGGGTGCCGCCACACACGCCGGACACCATCTGACCCAAACAGGTTTATTTTGGTCTCATCAGACCACAGGACATGGTTCCAGTAACTCATGTTCTTGGATTCATTGTCTTCAGCAAACTGTTTGCGGGCTTTCTTATGCATCGGTTTCAGAAGGGGCTTCTGTCTGGGGCGACGGCCATACAAACTGATTTGATGCAGTGTGCGGCGTATGGTCTGGGCACTGACAGGCTGACATCCCACTTCTGCAACCTCTGCAGCAATGCTGGAAGCACTCGCACGTCTATTTTTGGAAACCAACCTCTGGATATGACGCTGAGCACGTGGACTCAACTTCTTTGGTCGACCCTGGCGAGGCCTGTTCCGAGTGGAACCTGTCCTGGAAAACCGCTGTATGATCTTAGCCACTGTGCTGCAACTCATTTTCATGGTGTTGGCAATCTTCTTATAGCCAAGGCCATCTTTGTGAAGCGCAATAATCCTTTTTTTCAGCCGCTCAGAGAGTTCCTTGCCATGAGGTGCCATGTTGTCCAGCATTCAGAGAGAATTGTGCCCAAAACACCAAATTTAACAGCCCTGCTTATCATTTACACCTGAATCCTTGTAACACTAACGAGTCACATGACACCAGGGCGGGAAAACAACATCATTGGGCACAATTAGGACATGTTCACTATGGGGTGTACTCACTTTTGTTGCCAGCTGTTTAGACATTAACAGCTGTGTACTGAGTAATTTTCAAAGGACAATAAATCTATACTGTTATTCAAGCAGCACACTGACTACTTTAAGTTATATCCTTTCAGGGGATAACATTATCCTACTGAAACTTTGATATAACAGAATATTTGCAAAAATCTAAAGGGTGTACTCACTTTTGAGATATACTGTATATATATATATATATATATATATAAAAACACTAGAAAATTTAAAAACACCTTGACTTTCAGGGGGGGTGCGGGGCTCGGTTGGGGGGGCCCAGCGCCCCTCCAAGACAACGGTAGGGGAAACACTGAACAGTATAAACGTAAAAGCTTCTGAGGCTCTGGTGACCGTATTAACCAAACTCCTGAAAGTGAAATCTTTGGGCGGT